>NW_026576816.1:0-67542 GCF_028641065.1 Leucoraja erinaceus
GGCAGGATGGGAGTTTTAATACTGATAAGTGTGAGGTGCTACTTGGCAGGACAAATCAAAATGGTACATGGTAAATGGTGGTGAATTGGGGAATGCAGTTGAACAGAGGGATCTACGAATAACTGTGCATAGTTCCCTGAGGTGAAATCTCATGTAGATAGGGTGGTAAAGAAAGCTTTTGGTGTGGTGGCCTTTATCAATCAGAGCATTGAATATAGAAGTTGGGATGTAATGTTAAAATTGTACAAGGCATTGGTGAGGCCAATTCTGGAGTATGGTGTACAATTTTGGTCGCCAATTATAGGAAGGATGTCAACAAAATAGATAGCGTAAAGAGGAGATTTTCTAGAATGTTGCCTGGGTTTCAGCAACTAAGTTAGAGAGAAAGGTTGAACAAGTTAGGTCTTTATTCTTTTGAGCGCAGAAGGTTAAGTGGGGACTTGATAGAGGTCTTTAAAATGTTGAACAGGAATGCAGGAATAGCAAGATGGATTCAACAGTGGCTGAATGGGAGAAGCCAGAGGGTAATGGTGGATGGCTGTTTATCGGGTTGGAGGCAGGTGACTAGTGGGGTGCCTCAGGGATCTGTGTTGGGTCCTTTGTTGTTTGTCATGTACATCAATGATCTGGATGAAGGTGTGGTAACTTGGATTAGTAAGTATGCAGATGATACCAAGATAGGGGGTGTTGTGGATAATGAAGAGGATTTCCAAAGTCTACAGAGTGATTTAGGCCATTTGGAAAAATGGGCTGAAAGATGGCAGATGGAGTTTAATGCTGATAAATGTGAGGTGCTACACCTTGGCAGGACAAAAATCAAAATAGGACGTACATGGTAAATGGTAGGGAATTGAAGAATACAGTTGAACAGAGGGATCTGGGTATAACCGTGCATAGTTCCTTGAAGGTGGAATCTCATATAGATAGGGTGGTAAAGAAAGCTTTTGGTATGCTAGCCTTTATAAATCAGAGCATTGAGTATAGAAGCTGGGATGTAATGTTAAAATTGTACAAGGCATTGGTGAGACCAAATCTGGAGGATGGGGTACAATTTTGGTCGCCAAATTATAGGAAGGATGTCAACAAAATAGACAGAGTACAGAGGAGATTTACTAGAATGTTGCCTGGGTTTCAACAACTGAGTTACAGAGATAGGTTGAATAAGTTAGGTCTTTATTCTCTGGAGCGCAGAAGGTTAAGGGGGGACCTGATAGAGGTCTTTAAAATGATGAGAGGGATAGACAGAGTTGATGTGGACAAGCTTTTCCCTTTGAGAATAGGGAAGATTCAAACAAGAGGACATGACTTCAGAATTAAGGGACAGAAGTTTAGGGGTAATATGAGGGGGAACTTCTTTACGCAGAGAGTGGTGGCGGTGTGGAATGAGCTCCCAGTGGAAGTGGTGGAGGCAGGTTCATTGGTATCATTTAAAAATAAATTCGATAGGCATATGGATGAGAAGGGAATGGAGGGTTATGGTACGAGTGCAGGCAGGTGGGACTAAGGGGAAAAAATTTGTTCGGCATGGACTTGTAGGGCCGAGATGGCCTGTTTCCGTGCTGTAATTGTTCTATGGTTATATGGTTATATGGATAGATAGCGTTAACATGGATAAGCTTTTCCCATTAAGCGTAGGGAAGATTCAAACAAGAGGACATGACTTGAGAATTAAGGGACAAACGTTTAGGGGTAACATAAGGGGGAACTTCTTTAGAGAGTGGTAGCTGTGTGGAATGAGCTGCCGGTGGAAGTGGTGGAGGCAGGTTCGATGTTATCATTTAAAAATAAATTGGATAGGTATATGGACGGGAAAGGAATGGAGGGTTACGGTCTGAGTGCAGGTAGATGGGAATAGGGGAGAATAAATGTTCAGCACAGAGTAGAAGGGGCGAGATGGCCTGTTTCTATGTTGTAATTGTTATATGGTTTTATGGTTATATATGGTTAATCTGTCACATGATTCTGACGATTACACCCATGTGATTGACATATGCTACAGCCGTAGTGTTGTCAATGTAAATCTACACATGCAGATTTTACACATTAGAGCAATAAGCTTTAAGCCCATAAAGCTAGGTAATCGATTCCATGTGCTTCGAGCAAAGGCACCGCTTCCACATTCCATCTACCTCCACAGCTGGCAATGGTATCAGTAGTGCCCCAACCTAGCACACTTGCATCAGTTTGTAGAATGATAGCAGGTGTTTCATCCAGAATTTCCCTGGTAGCATATGAGACACACTTAATCCACCATTGTCTATCAACAATTGCTGTTACTGGTAATTGCATGGGCCTATCAAAATGCCGCCAAATGTCTCCTCAATGCCTTTACCTCTGTTCGCTGCAGTTGCTGATAATGCAGTGGACCGAACTGCACAGCTGGAAATGAAGCGATTAGTTTGCCAAGCAAGCTCGTCACTTGCCTAATTGATGGTTGATGCTCTGTAATGAATTTGCTACAACCCTCAATTAACTGCAGCCTTTTATCCTTGGGTAAAGTCACTATCATGTGTTCTGAATTAATAGTGAACCCCAAGTAATCAATTGTTTTGGTTGGAGACAACATTGATTTATCTGGATGTATTACAAAACCCAGCCTCTCAAATGTGAGCTTGACTTTTGACACTGATGCTTCTGTTGTAACTCTAGTGTCACCCACAATTAAAATATCATCCAAATACGCCATTACCGAATGGCCCTGGGCCCTTAGCAATGCTAGGACTGGTTTTAACAATTTTGTAAATAATCTAGGGCCTGAGGTTAACCATTAGGCAATGCTTTAACCTGCCATGATGGATTCATCCAGTTACATTTTAAATATCTTCCATCATTACCATGCACAGCCACAGAGTAATATGCATAGAGTGGTAGGTCTCTGGAACTCTCTGCCACAGAAGGTAGTTGAGGCCAGTTCATTAGCTACATTTAAGAGGTAGTTAGATGTGGCCCTTGTGGCTAAAGGGATCAAGGGATATGGAGACAAGGCAGGTACAGGAAACTGAGTTGGATGATTAGCCATGATCATATTGAACGGCGGTGCAGGCTCGAAGGGCCGAATGGCCTACTTCTGCACCTATTTTCTATGTTTCTATGTTTCTATACATCTAGCAGATCTATGTTGGCCATAAAGCATTCTCTTGAAATTAGCTGCATAGCATTGGCAAATGTCTCCATTTTTAAATGTTTATACTGTATAAAAGGGTTAAGACTTGTTAAATCAAGAATGATTCTACAACCTCCATCCTTTTTTGCTCTAGGAAAATGCTAGATACAAATTGGTGGTTTTGGTGAACTGTCTTTTCAATAACCCCTTTCCTACTTAATATTTCAAGTTCCGCTTGCATGTTCATATTCTCTTCTTTTGAGAAAATACGCATTCGCCTTGGAACATGTTGAGTAGGAGGATCCAAATGTGGGTATAATAGTAAAATTAAACGAGCTTACCAGTTTGAAGTTTGATATTTATTTTATGAGGAGGAACGATGAGGGAATACGTGAAGAACCCCGCTTACGACGCATGCGTGCCATCCTTCAAAGCAGCGGTGTGAGGTCACAGATACACTATAATGACCTAAAATAGTAAGATTATTAAAGAGATACCAGTTTAAGATATGACCATACGAGGGTGGGAGCGGAGGGCACGTATTCCCTCAACGTTCCTCCTCATAAAATAAAGATCAAACTTCAAACTGGTAAGTTCTCGTTTAATCTTACTATTTTACTTTGGAGTCACGTGAGTGACTACGTGAAGATTTCAAAGCTCTGTGACCTCATGCCGTAGAACGAGTCCATGCTTCACAACTGCCTTGGTAGTTTCGGAGAAATTGTTAATGATATTCAAAAACATTAATACCAATTATTTAACGTAAATGATAAATAATATTTTATTAATTCAAATCATAACCCTTGTATTCTTCAGGGATAAATTATCATACAGAACTTAACATTTCCCCCCGAAAACGTTCCCATACTGCTAAGTGGTTTGTTATAAAATTTCTGAAACATTTTCTCCGACAACCATCCTGCAATCCTGAGGATTTCGTCCATGGATACATCAAGGCGTTTTGCTGCAGATGTAGCTGCAGCCCTGGTGGAGTGAGATTTCAATATGTTAGTGTCCACTCCCGCCTTTCTTAACCCATATTTCAGCCACCGCGAAATGGTCTGAGTTGACACTCTACGGTATGGTTTCTTATGGCTGATTAAAAGAGCCATTTCCTTGCCTCTGTCCTTCCAATGTATAACAAAATGTGCTTCACTATACAGAGGCGTTCGTCTTCCGGGTAGGCCATAAATTCTATGACCTGCCCCGCTGCTCCTGGTCTATTTTGTTTAATAAGGTCCTGGATCACAAAAAACAAACTTCCTGCCGCCATAGTGAAGCCATCCAGTCTTAATATTTGCAATAACTGGATGCTTTGCGCTGTGACCAGCGCTATCAGCATTACCATTTTCCTAGTTAGTTTGTCCAGAGTTAATGCTGTAGCCGGCGACCAATTCCTTAGCATGGTCAGGACCACACTTACATCCCAGATTTGGTTTTATCTTGATTTGGGTGGCTTGGTGTTAAAGAAGCCTCTTAAAAGTTTAACTACCAGAGGATGTGATCCCACAGACTGCCTTTCTGTTCCTTGCCACAAATGACTTGACAATGCACTTCTGGCACTATTCACAGTGCTGTAACTAAGTCCTTCATAGTGCAGGCTGGTGAGAAACTCTAGCACCGCCGGAACATCCTTATTTCTGTGGTTCAGATGGTTATTATGGCAGTAATTAGTCCGTTTTCAAATATGACCTAAATACTGTTTTTGTATAGACCTTCTTTGTTCTGCTGTGATCATGTCCACAGTTCTTTTTGATACTTTTCTTCTACTTTCAATAACTTTTTGTGACCTGGTGTCTGCCACTGAATTAGTATCCCTGGTAGATACGTAGCCGATAACCAAATATTCCTTTGGACACACCATTGCCAAATTGAGTTTGCCAATTCATCACAAGATGTTGATATATTTCCACCCATATCATTTATATATGCCACCACCGAGTTATTGTCTATCTGCAATCTTACATGCTGCTGTTGCAATAAGATTTTAGCCCATAAAACGCACTTAACATTTCTTTTTTTTGTTATATTTTATTTTATTAGAAGTAAGTACAGTCATATGGCACCAAAGTGCCTAATATATATTTTCATAATACATTTTATGTACAACTGCTTTTTTTTTTGTTACATTGAAAAAAGTTGAGAATAAGAAAAATAAGTTAGATAGTAAAGGATAGAAAGATGTGAAATATGTGTGTGAAGAAAGAAAAGGAGTAAATGAAGAAAGTTGAGAGAGAAAATAGAGAAAAGAAAATAAAATAAAAAAGAATAGGAGATCATTATTTATAATCTTGACCAACCCTCGACCAGTCCTGAAACAGTTATGTTTTACAATTGTGTTAGAAACATAGAAATTAGGTGCAGGAGTAGGCCATTCGGCCCTTCGAGCCTGCACCGCCATTCAATATGACCATGGCTGATCATCCAACTCAGTATCCCGTACCTGCCTTCTCTCCATACCCTCTGATCCCCTTGGCCACAAGGGCCACATCTAACTCCCTCTTAAATATAGCCAATGAACTGGCCTCAACTACCCTCTGTGGCAGAGAGTTCCAGAGATTCACCACTCTCTGTGTGAAAAAAGTTCTCCTCATCTCGGTTTTAAAGGATTTCCCCCTTATCCTTAAGCTGTGACCCCTTGTCCTGGACTTCCCCAACATCGGGAACAATCTTCCTGCATCTAGCCTGTCCAACCCCTTAAGAATTTTGTAAGTTTCTATAAGATCCCCTCTCAATCTCCTAAATTCTAGAGAGTATAAACCAAGTCTATCCAGTCTTTATTCATAAGACAGTCCTGACATCCCAGGAATCAGTCTGGTGAACCTTCTCTGCACTCCCTCTATGGCAATAATGTCCTTCCTCAGATTTGGAGACCAAAACTGCACGCAATACTCCAGGTGTGGTCTCACCAAGACCCTGTACAACTGCAGTAGAAACTCCCTGCTCCTATACTCAAATCCTCTTGCTATGAAAGCCAACATACCATTCGCTTGCTTTACTGCCTGCTGCACCTGCATGCCTACCTTCATTGACTGGTGTACCATGACACCCAGGTCTCGCTGCATCTCCCCCTTACCCAATCGGCCACCATTTAGATAATAATCTGCTTTCCCGTTTGTGCCACCAAAATAGATAACCTCACATTTATTGCACCATATGATTCCAAAAAAACAACGAATGGTGACCAACTCGTTATGAATTGGTCTGATTTATCCATTAGGAAGAATCGCATTTCCTCAAGATGAGCGGTGTGCAACATACTTGCAATCCAGATTTTAAGCGTTGGTATTGATGTACCCTTCCAAAATTTAAGTATTATTTTTTTTGCTATTATTAAACCATAGTTAAGGAATAGATTTTGAGAAGTGTTCAATTTATTCCCATCTCCCATTACACCAAATATAATCATTTCAGTATTAGGTTCCATTCTTGTCTTGAATAATTTTGTAAATATTTCAAAAATATCATTCCAAAATCTATAAAGTTTTATGCAGGAAACTAAGGAGTGTGTTATAGTTGCCTTTTGGGCTAGACATTTATCACAAGTGGCAGATATATTTGGATACAATTTGTTCAATCTTGTTTTTGAATAATATAATCTATGTACAATTTTAAATTGCATTAGATTATGTCTTACAATAATTGAACATTTGTGAATATATATCAGGTATTTTCCCATTTAACCTTCGTAATTTTTATCATTAATTCCCGTTCCCACTCTTCTCTAATTACCTCTGTCGATGGTAGGTCTATATTTAGAATACTATTATATAAATAGGATATTAATTTTTGTGGGTCAGCTTCAATATTCATTGCTTCCAATAATTCAGGATCTACTTTTTGATATCCTTGTATACATTTTTTCACGGTCGCAAATCTGAAGATATTTAAAATATTGGTTGTTTTTCAATTTAAATTTTAATTGTAGTTGTTGGAATGATAATAGGTTTCCCATTTTGTACATATCCCCGATCCTTCTAATTCCAAGACTTTCCCATTGGTTATATGTCTTATCAATAAGAGATGGTTTAAATAAAGGGTTATTCGCTATTGGCATAAACAGTGATAGATTTCTAAATTTTAATGATAATTTTATTTGTTTCCAAATTCTTATTGTACCATATATAATTGCGTTCTTCTTATATATTGTGTTATTCAGTTTTTTGGGGGAAAAGAGGATCGTTCCTATATTACAAGGATGGCAATCCTCCTTCTCCATTTTTATCCATTCTGTCTGTTGGGTAGAACTATCCAGCCAGTAAATTATACTCTTAATATGCACTGCCCAGTAATAATACATAAAATTCGGAAGTGAAAGTCCCCCGATCTCTTTTGGTTTACATAAGTGTTTTTTTTTTGGTGATTCATAGTCCCAAATATAATTTGTAATGTTACAGTCTAATTAAAAAATATATATTTTGCTATATATACCGGTATAGACTGAAATAGGTATAGTAATTGTGGTAGGAAGATCATTTTTATTGCATTTATTCTACCTAATAATGATAAGGGAAGTGTTTTCCAAAATTTAATCAGCGTATTAAGGTTATTTAATATAGGTATGACAAAAAGCTTATGTGGTTTGTCACCAAACTCAAAATGTTCCTGTTTTGTAATTTGGAATAGTCGTATTACTCTTGCCGATCAAATTCGATTAAGTTTATATTTCAGTAATACTATCTTATTGTGTTTATCTGTCGTGGAATCTTTGGCATTATCCAACTCTAACTGTCTGATTTCTTGTTCTAACAACAATTGTTCTGTCTTATTCTTTTTATTTTGAAAACTTTGATATGAAATTATAATTTCTCTCATAAATGCCTTAAAAGTTTCCCATAATAAAGAAGGCAAAGTACCTGGTATATCATTTGTATCGAAAACAAGTTGCATTTGTTGTTTTAAATATTAATAGCCATGCACGTCATTTAAAATATGTGTATTAAACCTCCAAAATTTTTTTTTACCTGGCATTCCCTCAAATTTTACTGAAAATGTCAACGGAGAGTGATCTGAGATACTACTAATGTGGTATGTTGGGTTGTTTGTATATGGCATTAATTTCATATCCACTAAAAAATAATCAATTCTTGAATTAGTTTCATGCACCGGAGAGTAAAACGAGTATTCACTTCCAACTGGATTAGCAGATCTCCATACATCTATTATATTAGTATTTTTTATATATGTATTTAGAAGCTAGTTTTAGATTTTAAATTACTCTTCTTTTGTTTTGATGATTTATCTAGATATGAATCTAAAACACAGTTAAATTCCCCCCCCCCCCCCCCCCCCCCCCCCCCCCCCCCTATTATCACATTTTGGTAATTAAACTCTGATATTATGTCAATAATTTTATCAAACAATTGGGGGTTATCAAAATTTGGAGCATAAATATTTACCAAAGTTAGTGGGGTTGCATAAATTTCACCCGAAACTATGATATACCTTTCTTCTTTATCTGATATAGTATTCTTTAATTTAAAAGGAATACCTCTCCTAATAAGAATAGCTGTGCCCCTAGATTTAGAAGTAAATGAGGAGTAGTATGTTTGTCCTATCCAACTCGCCTTTAATCTTGTTTGTGTGTGTTGTTTCATGTGTGTCTCCTGCAAAAACATCATGTCGCTTTTCAACGATTTTAGTTGGGCAAAAATTTTACCCCTCTTAATTGGTTCGTTGGCACCCCTTAGATTCCAACTACAAAATGTAATTCCTCCATTCTTTATTTGTCTATCGTCTTGCATTGTAAATCAAGGTAATATTCCTGAATCATATGGTGCAACCAAATACCTCCGAATTTTAGAACTTGGGTAGTCATCCCGGTTTATTAGATTTATATTGCATCTCCTTCTTGTAAAGTGCCTTAGAAAAAGAAAAAAAGAATGTGATATACAATTACTTTCAAAAAAAGTACACAGATAAAAATCTTGATTGTGCTTTAAAAAAAGGTGCTATTAAGGTATCTAAGGGAAGATACCTTAAGGACGAAGAGCCATCAATGATGGCAAAAAATGTATCGACCTCCATGATGTTGTTATTCATTGAGCTCCTCCCCCTTGGTGAATCATCATAAAAAGTTACATACCGTTTCATATTTTGTCTTTTCTTATATGAGTTTATCAAACCAGCGCCAGTGACAGCCGAGAGAGAATTAAAAAAAAAACTAAATTATCAGGAAGAGACATAAGGAGTAAAATAAACCCAAAACAAATATAGAGCACAACATATACACGATTATATAAGTATATATGTCCTTCCAATTTATCGAATCTTAATCTAATCTAAACGTTTCAATATATATCCCCCCAGGATTCTTATATAATATCCCATTCTATAACTACCATACATCATACAAGCCGGTACCAAAGGGTTAACTACCGTACAAGCAGGTGCCAAGGGGTTAAACTTTGAGCTTTTCATCCAAGGTTGTATACAACCAAGCTCTCTGAATAACACATTCCAACGAGATAAGCTTTATAATTGTCTGGTTAGCTTGGCCATTTTAATCAGTTCAAAACTCTGTAAAAAGTTCAATCTTCTTCCTTGTCGGCAGCTTGCCCCGATGTTTTCTTAACGATGTCCTCGGCATACTTTAAAGCTTTTCCAGGATCTGCAAATCAACGCCATTATAAGATACCTTCATTTTACCGGGAAAGTAAATTCCATATCTTACTCCCGGGACATCCCTCAAAGTGTGTCTTGCCGGTGTAAACAATCTCATTTTCTGGACTACCTCAGGAGAGTAATCGCAAAATATTCGCACATTATCCCCACGGTATGTCAGCTTCTTCCCATGAGTGATCTTGTTCAATATAAATTCCACTGAAGAGATGTCACGGAATTTCACAATTATCTGTCTTGAATAATTTGTTCCTCTTGCAACATACCCAACTTGGTTAGCGACGTCTATTCTTGGTTCTTCTGACAGTTCAAAGACATTTTTGAGTAAATCAGTAACGAAAGTACATGCTTGAGATTCATGTCCCTCTCGTCCTGCCTTCACTCCGAGAATCCTCAAGTTATATCTCTGAGTACTAGATTCCAAGACATTTATCAGTCATTCTTCCAAGTTTTTCCTCTTCAGTTTTCTGTGATTGTTTCAAACTCTTTATTTCCGAGACAATCTCTTTTATCTCATTCTCCATCTCTTCCATTATCTCATCCAGCTTTCCGATATCACCCTTTACACCTTTATATTTCCTGTTGTAATCATTTTCAATTCTGACACACTCTGATTTTAATCTCTTATCAAATTCCTTATACTGCTTTTTCAGTTCTTTTAACTCACTACAAGTATTATCAATTTTTTGAGAAATGTTCTCCATGCTAGTCTCCATACTCTGCTTGTTAATCTCCATGCTAACCTCCATACTCTGCTTGTTACTTTCCATGTGAGACGCCATACTTTGCATCTTCTCCAGTGTAATGTTAATTGTAGCATTCATATCTAAAAGCAATTGCTTCACCTCTTTCTCCTTCTTGTCTCCTTTTGTTGCCATTTCAAACAGAGACCCTTGGCTGTAAGAATCTTCTTCTTCTGAACCTTCTTCTGTCGTTTGCAGAGTATCCAATACTTTCTCGAGCTGAAGGCTGTTTTTCTCTGGCGCCCTTGAACGATTATCTCTGCTCATTTAAACTCATTTAAACACCCGATTTCACTTTTAATCTCCCCGATTTTCACGTCACCTTCTGATGATATCACCCTTACACAACACCAGGCGACTTCGGTGAGTTTTTAAAAAAATATGTGCTGACTTAAAACGGCTTTTACAATTTTTTTACGGGGGAGAAGCTCAATGCCGCGCCTTAATTCTCCATGACGCCGCCGGAAGTCTTAACTTAACATTTCTAAGTAATTTATACCCTTAGTGTTAAGTAGGTTAGCTTCTTGTATATTCCATCTCCCCCACAGGTCGAGATGGTATCAGTTGCACCCCAACCAATTGCACTGGCATCTGTTTGTAATACCACAGACGAGTTGTCAATAACTATTGGGTTGGAGCAATACTTAACATTGTGTTCCCACCATTGTATTTATATTATAGCTTCAATTGTTAGCTCCAATGGCCGATTAAAATGGCCTCTATTAATTTTGAGTGCTCTAATTTTCTCTCTCTGTAAATTTTGGTAATGTAATGGCCCACATTGTATGGCAGGAAATGTGGCCATAATTTTCCCAATCATCCTGGCTACCCGTCTAATGGATGGTTTAAAGGTATTAATAAGCTCTCTGCAATCCTTTTGTAACTCTGTGGCTTTCCCTATTGGTAAAGTCACTAACATATTAATAGTGTTAATGGTGAACCCCAAGTAATCAATATTAGTTGATGGTGCTAATTTTGACTTAATTGGATGGGTAATGAATCCCAGCTCTTCAAACAATTGTTTTGTGGCAACCACTGCCTGACATGCCAATTCATCCTGTGTTTACCTCTGATGGGTATTGTATAGTAAGCATCTTTAAGATCAATACTTGCCATAAAGTAGCCTGCTGAAACTAACTCTTTAGCAGTGCTAAATGTATCCATTTTAAAATGAACATATTGCATAACATTGTTAAGCGTTGATAAATCAATAATAATACGGCAACCCCCATCTTTCATATTTCTAATAAATATGTTTGAGACAAATTCCTGTTGTTCATGTTTGGTTTGTTCAATTACTCCTTTAGTGAATAATCTTTGTAGTTCTTTGTGAGCTTTAGCTTGATCCAATTTAGTAAGCATGTATATTCTGTCCGGTGTATGTTGTACTGGAGGGTTTTGTTTGTGTATAAACTCTATCAGATATCCCTTAATACTGCTAAGGATATATCTGTCCATAGTTATATTACACCATGCTTCCAAATGAAGTTGCAATGTCCCTCCAACTTCCGTGCTCCCTATTAATTCTGGAGCCCCATATTCACCTACCTCCATGGTTATCGGTGGTAACTGAGTTATTTCCTTGTTTTCATTCGTGGTTGTGGAGGGCCTTGAGGTTGAGGGTGGGGTAGATGCTGAAGTAGAGGCTTTCGCATCTTCCACAGTGGTCGTCCCGGGCCAAACCCTAAACAGGACGCTGCTGCTGGGTACCTCTGGCCTCTCTCCAATTCCTTGCACTATTAGTATAAAAACTAGCTTTCTTAGGAGGCCCATAAGTTTGATATCTATTCCCCAGATATCCTTTGGATGCTCTAATCAGCCCCAAAGTCTTGGCCTGCTCATCCAAATCTTTAACCTGTTTGGACAGGTCTCCCCCAAATAACAGGGTTTGAGGTCTTATAGCCCTTTGCTTACACAGTATAGCGAACTTAGGATCTAGAGCTGGCTGAATGGCCCCCTTTCTAATATTATTCAGTTCAAACTGCACGTTGCAGAATAGTGCTAAGGCATCCTTGCGGTCATTAATCATGTCCACCTTTTCTAACGTGCGGGCCAAGGCTGTTATGCCCGCCGTGAGACCTTTCAGGGCATTTTGTATTTTAATATCTTGACTCCTAATGGCTTGCCCAACATGTTTCCAAATGCACCGGTTGACACTGGCTACATTAAGAGCACCACAATTGCCCAGGGGTAAATGCCTTCTTCAGCAAAAGTATTGGCTTGAATTTGATGGGTGGACATATATTCAATACTACACCCATCCTGTCCTCGAGATCCTTCCCAGTTTGTTCCTGCTGGAAGTACTGGCCCACCATGTCCAGCAGGTTGTTTTTCTCCTCTTCAATAGGGGAAGGTGGCTCCATCTCCTGCTCAGATTCTGACCCAGTCAGACCTTCAATACCCTCCTCAGAGGAGTATGATATGTCTTGCAGCCCTTTATGGGAATCTGCTGTTGGACTTATATTTTGCCCACTGTGGCTATCCTCCATATCCCGGAGCTTGCCACTCTGGAGAATTTCCTCCAGCAACCGCTCCAGCCGACTTTCATGCTCTCGGGCACTAGTCGATCGCAGGTGCTTTAAATTATACGACCGCTCCTGCCGACCTTGGTGCTCTCGGGCACTAGTCGCACGCGGTTTTTCCTGCAGCCGGTCCCCATGCCTACGGGCACTGGTCGCTCCCGGCCGCCCGATATAATCATGCCGCTCCTCACGGTCCCTGTCGCTGGCGGCTGATCATCCTCCAGCCACTCGTAGCGGCTTTCCAGCTCCGTAAAACTGGCCGCTCCTGGTTGCTCCATGACCACATCACTTTCATAGTGATGAAATTTTTGCTTTACCTTCCCACCCGGCCGAGAAGTAGATTTTGCCGGCGTGGGGTTTAAGTCGGGCACAGCTGGTTCTTCCATAGGAATCTCCTGTGGCGTCGGCTGCTGCTGTTGCAGGTCCCCGGCTCCTTCCCGACATACGTCCTGCACCTTCCTCACAGACTTTCTCCGAGTTACTCTGTCCATTTCTTACAGAAGTTTGAAATGCAGAGTCACTTACCTGCCGTTCGTCGGCTTTTTCTCTTCTCCCGTTATGGCACGCATGCGTCGTAAGCGGGGTTCTTCACGTAGTCACTCACGTGACTCCGAAGTAAAATTCAATTCTGAACCCTATAATACTGCACAGTATAAATGCATCAGATGTTATTTTTCGCCTTTCTTTTAGGAAGGATTGTAACCTTCCCCCAATTTGCGAATGTGAAACATTTAATATGTTTCATCCAGGACCAGACCCATCTACCTCAGGGTTTGCTGGTGTCAAATGTTGTCAATGGTGTCAAAAAGGGTTCCTCCTAAACCTCGTGCACATATTATAACTGCCACACTCCAGAGCAGTGTGCCAATAATGCATATACGGGTACAAAGACTTGTTCCATGAACAGCTCCAGCCACCCTTCGATAGGGATATTGCCTTCGAACCGATTTGCCAAGCACCGGTGGTTTAAGCATTCCCACGGTTTTCGCTTCTTCATTCAGGTCTTTCACCCTTTTGGCTAGATTTTCTCCAAAGAGCAGGTTAGACAATTGTATATTAGATGGTTTACAAATCCCTGCAAACTTAGGATGTATGTTAGGTATTTTAGCACTTTTACAAATACAGTTTATTTCAAAGTGTGCATTACACATTAGTGCCAAAAAATCCTGTTGTGACGTTGTCACATGTTATTCCTCCAGGTCTCTGGCAAAAGCCATAATACTTGACCCCAGTAATCTCAATACCCGCTGTAACTTCATTTCTTGTGTGTGTACTGCGGTGACCAAATTGCCCCATATTACATTATTTAATGGTGGGACTGCTAGCAGTGCGCAATTCTACGGGGTTTCATATTTTCAGACAGTCTCATCCATAGTCAGCTCTTCCAACTGATGGGAAAGCAAGTAATTTATTGTCAATGCTATTTCTTCTGCCAATGGTTGAGATTTTTTGGGCCAGGCCTGGTACTATGAGGTCTGTTATTGGGCTTTGGTCCTCATATGATTCGTTATCAAAATCTTGCTGCCCTGGAAATTCCTACTCATAGTGGGGTTGATCTGATATCTCTACTTCAGGTGTTTCCAGCGCTGGCTCTCCCATAGGCCTACGCATTGTAAACCCTTTTCGAGGGAATTCCCCTCACATGCTCTCCCATAGACCCACATACTGGTTGCTGCTTGCGCTGGCTCTCCTATAGACCAACGCCCATATTGCCTTTCTTCAGCCATTCCTGGTGCTGGCTCAAAATCAACCCATATATTTTCTTTCAGAAGGCATTTCTGGCGCCGGCTCTCCTGTAGGCGCATATTTATTTCAAGTCACATTTCGAAAGCCACATTTATTTGAAAAGCCACACCTCAAAAGCCACATTTCAAAAGCCACATTTCGTTTAAAGCCAACATTTCAATAGCTACATTTATTTCAAAAGCCACACCTCAAAAGCCACATTCATTTCAAAAGCCACATTTATTTCAAAAGCCAAACCTCAAAAGCCCCATTTTTTGCAAAAGCCGCATATATTTCAAAAGCCACACCACAAAGGACACATTTCGCATGCCACATTTCTTTAAAGTCCAACATTTCAAAAGCTACATTTCAGAAGCCACATTTCAAAAGCTACATTTCAAAAGTGACATTTCAAAAGCCACATTTATTTCAAAAGCCACTTCTCAAAAGCTACATTTCAAACGCCACATTTATTTGAAAAGCCACACCTCAGAAGCCACACCTTATAAGCCACATTCCTCATAAGCCACATTCCTTTCAAAAAGACCATTGATTTCAAAAGCCACTATTATTTCAAAAGCCACTATTATTTCAAAAGCCACATTTGTTTCAAAAGCCAGGTTTATTTCAAAAGCCACATTTAAAAAGCCGTATTTATTTTAAGAGCAACAGCTGAAAAGCCATGCCTCAAAAGCCACACCTCCAAAGCAACACCACAAAAGCCACACCTTAAAAGCAACATTTATTTCAAAAGCCACATTTATTTCAAGAGCCATATTCATTTATAAGAGCCACATACATTTCAAGAGCCACATAGAATTATAATTAGAATTGGAATTTCCTTTATTGTCATTCAGACCTCACGGTCTGAACGAAATGTCGTGCCTGCAGTCATACATACAATAATACAATAATAAATAACAATAAACACAAATTAACATCCACCACAGTGAGTCCTCCAAACACCTCCTCACAAGCCACACCTGAAAAGCCACACCTGAAAAGCCACACCTTAAAAGCAACATTTATTTCAAAGCCACATTTATTTCAAAGCCACATTTATTTCAGGAGCCACATTCATTTCAAGAGACGCATTTATTTCAAGATCCACAATCATTTCAAAAGCCACATTTCTTTCAAAACATTCATTTCAAACGCCACATTTATTTCAAAAGCCACATTTCAAAAGCTACATTGATTTTAAAAGTCATATTTTAACAGCAACATTTCTTCAACGCCACATTTAAAAAAACACATTAATTTCAAAAAACATATTGATTTCAAAACCTTTATTATTACAAAAGGCAATATTATATCAAAGGCCGCGTTTATTTCAAAAGACAGGTTTATTTCAAAAGCCACAATTCAAAAGCCACATTTCAAAAGCCACATTTCAAAAGCCACATTTCAAAAGCAACATTTATTTCAAAAACCACACCTCAAAATCTACATTTCAAAAGCCACATTTATTTTAAAAGCCACAGTTCAAAAGCTGCTTGTTTAAGAAGGGACTGCAGATGCTGGAAAATCGAAGGTACATAAAAATGCTGGAGAAACTCAGCGGGTGCCGCAGCATCTATGGAGCAAAGGAGATAGGCAACATTTTGGGCGGAAACCCTTCTTCAGATCCTAACCCTAACCCTAACCCGTTACCCGCTGAGTTTCTCCAGCATTTTTGTGCAGCTCAAAAGCCACATTCATTTTGAAAGCCACATTTATTTCAAAAGCCACATTCCATTCAAAAGCCACAATCTTTTCAAAAGACACACCTCACATTGATTTCAAAAACCACATTGATTTCAAAAACCACTATTATCACAAAAGGCACTACTATTTCAAAACATAGAAACATAGAAAATATGCAGGAGTATGCCATTCGGCCCTTCGAGCCTGCGCCGCCATTCAATATGATCATGGCTGATCATCCAACACAGTATCCTATCCCTGCCTTCTCTCCATACTCCCTGGTCCCTTTGCCACAAGGGCCACATCGAACTCCCTCTTAAATCTAGCCAGTGAACTGGCCTCAACTACCTTCTGTAGCAGAGAATTCCACAGATTCACCACTCTCTGTGTAAAAAATGATTTTCTCATCTCGGTCCAAACATACTTCGCTCTTATCCTTAAGCTGTGAGCCCTAGTTCTGGACTTCAACAACATCGGGAATAATCTGAGAGCAGGCTATTTTAGACTGGGTATTGAGTAATGAGGAAGGGTTAGTTAGCAATCTTGTTGTACGTGCCCCCTTGGGCAAGAGTGACCATAATATGGTTGAGTTCTTCATTAGGATGGAGAGTGACATTGTTAATTCAGAAACAATGGTTCTGAACTTAAAGAAAGATAACTTTGAGGGTATGAGACGTGAATTGGCCAAGATTGACTGGCAATTAATTCTAAAAGGGTTGACGGTGGATATGCAATGGAAGACATTTAAAGACTGCATGGATGAACTACAAAAATTGTTCATCCCAGTTTGGCAAAAGAATAAATCAGGGAAGGTAGTACATCCATGGATAACAAGGGAAATCAGGGATAGTATTAAAGCGAAGGATGATGCGTACAAATTAGCCAGAAAAAACAGCATACCGGAGGACTGGGAGAAATTCAAAGACCAGCAGAGGAGGACAAAGGGCTTAATTAAGAAAGGAAAAATAGATTATGAAAGAAAACTGGCAGGGAACATAAAAACTGACTGCAAAAGTTTTTATAGATATGTGAAAAGAAAGAGATTAGTTAAAACAAATGTTGGTCCCTTGCAGTCAGAAACAGGTGAGTTGATCATGGGGAACAAGGATATGGTGGACCAATTGAATAACTACTTTGGTTCCGTCTTCACTAAGGAAGACATACATAATTTGCCGGAAATAGCAGGGAACCGCGGGTCAAATGAGTTGGAGGAATTGAGTGAAATCCAGGTTAGCCGGGAAGTGGTGTTGGGTAAACTGAATGGATTAAAGGCCGATAAATCCCCAGGGCCAGATAGGCTGCATCCCAGAGTACTTAAGGAAGTAGCTCCAGAAATAGTGGATGCATTAGTAATAATCTTTCAAAACTCTTTAGATTCTGTAGTAGTTCCTGAAGATTGGCGGGTAGCAAACGTAACCCCACTTTTTAAGAAGGGAGGGAGAGAGAAAATGGGGAATTACAGACCAGTTTGTCTAACATCGGTAGTGGGGAAACTGCTAGAGTCAGTTATTAAAGATGGGATAGCAGCACATTTGGAAAGTGGTTAAATCATTGGACAAAGTCAGCATGGATTTACGTAAGGTAAATCATGTCTGACGAATCTTATAGAATTTTTCGAGGATGTAACTAGTAGCGTGGATAGGGGAGAACCAGTGGATGTGGTGTATCTGGACATCCAGAACGCTTTCAACAATGTCCTACATAAGGGATTAGTATACAAACTTAAAGCACAAGGCATTGGGGGTTCCGTATTGATGTGGATAGAGAACTGGCTGGCAAACAGGAAGCAAAGAGTAGGAGTAAACGGGTCCTTTTCACAATGGCAGGCAGTGACTAGTGGGGTACCCTAAGGCTCAGTACTGGGACCCCAGCTATTTACAATATATATTAATGATCTGGATGAGGGAATTGAAGGCAATATCTCCAAGTTTGCGAATGACACTAAGCTGGGGGGCAGTGTTAGCTGTGAGGAGGATGCTAGGAGACTGCAGGGCGACTTGGATAGGCTGGGTGAGTGGGCAAATGTTTGGCAGATGCAGTATAATGTGGATAAATGTGAGGTTATCCATTTTGGTGGCAAAAACAGGAAAGCAGACTATTATCTAAATGGTGGCCGATTGGGAAAGGGGGAGATGCAGCGAGACCTGGGTGTCATGGTACACCAGTCATTGAAGGTAGGCATGCAGCTGCAGCAGGCAGTAAAGAAAGCAAATGGCATGTTAGATTTCATTGCTAAAGGATTTGAGTATAGGAGCAGGGAGGTTCTACTGCAGTTGTACAGGGTCTTGGTGAGACCACACCTGGAGTATTGCGTACAGTTTTGGTCTCCAAATCCGAGGAAGGACATTATTGCCATAGAGGGAGTGCAGAGACGGTTCACCAGACTGACTCCTGGGATGTCAGGACTGTCTTATGAAGAAAGACTGGATAGACTTGGTTTATACTCTCTAGAATTTAGAAGATTGAGAGGGGATCTTATAGAAACTTACAAAATTCTTAAGGGGTTGGACAGGCTAGATGCAGGAAGATTGTTCCCGATGTTAGGGAAGTCCAGGACAAGGGGTCACAGCTTAAGGATAAAGGGGAAATCCTTTAAAACAGAGATGAGAAGAACTTTTTTTCACACAGAGAGTGGTGAATCTCTGGAACTCTCTGCCACAGAGGGTAGTTGAGGCCACAGTTCATTGGCTATATTTAAGAGGGAGTTAGATGTGGCCCTTGTGGCTAAAGGGATCAGGGGGTATGGAGAGAAGGCAGGTACAGGATACCGAGTTGGATGATCAGCCATGATCATATTGAATGGCGGTGCAGGCTGGAAAGGGCCGAATGGCCTACTACTGCACCTAATTTCTATGTCTATGTCTAGCCTGTCCAACCCCTTAAGAATTTTGTAAGTTTCTGTAAGATCCCCCCTTAATCTTCTGAATTCTAGCGTGTACAAGCTGAGTCTATCCAGTCTTTCTTCATATGAAAGTCCTGCCATCCCAGGAATCAGTCTGGTGAACCTTCTCTGTACTCCCTCTATGGCAAGAATGTATTTCCTCAGATTAGGAGACCAAAACTGTACGCAATACTCCAGGTGTGGTCTCAACAAGACCCTGTACAACTGCAGTAGAACTTCCCTGCTCTTATACTCAAATCCTTTTGCTATGAATGCTAACATACCATTTGCTTTCTTCACTGCCTGCTGCACCTGCATTCCTACTTTCAATGACTGGACCATGACACCCAGGTCTCGTTGCATCTCCTCTTTTCCTAATCGGCCACCATTCAGATAATAGTCTACTTTCCTGTTTTTTTACCACCAAAGAGGATAACCTCACATTTATCCACATTATACTGCATCTGCCATGCATTTTCCCACTCACCCAACCCATCCAAGTCACCTTGCAGCCTCCAAGCTTGCTCCTCACAGCTAACACTGTCCCCCAGCTTCGTGTTATCCACAAACTTGGAGATGTTGCATTCAATTGCATCCTCCAGATCATTAATAGATACTGTAAATAGCTGGGGTCCCAGCACTGAGCCTTGAAGTACCCCTCTAGTCACTGCCTGCCATTCTGAAAAGGATCCGATTATTCCTACTCTTTGCTTCCTGTCTGCCAGCCAGTTCTCTATCCACATCAATACTGATCCCCAATACCGTGTGCTTTAAATGTGTATACTAATCTCTTATGCGGGACCTTGTCGAAACCCTTCTGAAAGTCCAGATACAACACATCCACTGGTTCTCCCCTTTCCACTCTACTAGTTACATCCTCGAAAAATTCTATAAGATTCGTCAGACATGATTTACCTTTTGTAAATCCATGCTGACTTTGGCCAATGATTTTACCACTTTCCAAATGTGCTGCTATCCCATCTTTAATAACTGACTCCAGAATTTTCCACACCACCGATGTTAGACTAACTGGTCTGTAATTCCCCGTTTTCTCTCTCCCTCCCTTTTAAAAAAAAAAAAAGTGGGGTTACATTAGCTACCCTCCAGTCCTCAGGAACTACTCCAGAATCTAAAGAGTTTTGAAAAATTATCACTAATGCATCCACTATTTCTGCGGCTACTTCCTTAAGTACTCTGGGATGCATCCAATCCGGCCCTGGGGATTTATCGGCCTTTAATCCATTCAATTTACCTAACACCACTTCCCGGCTAACCTGGATTTCATTCAGTTCCTCCATCTCATTTAACCCCCGGTCCCTTGCCATTTCCGGCAGATTATTTATGGCTTCCTTAGTGAAGACAAAACCAAAGTAGTTATTCAATTGGTCTGCCATGTCCTTGTTCCCCATGATCAATTCACCTGTTTCTGACTGCAAGGGACCTACATTTGTTTTAACTAATCTTTTCCTCTTCACGTATCTATAAAAACATTTGCAATCTGTTTTTATGTTCCCTGCCAGTTTTCCTTCATAATCTATTTTCCATTTCCTAATTAAGCCCTTTGTCCTCCTCTGCTGGACTCTGAATTCACCCAGTCCTCTGGTAGCCGGATTTATTTCAAAAGCCAGGTTTATTTCAAAATCCATATTTCAAAAGCCACATTTATTTTTAAAAGCCACACCTCAAAAGACACATTCATTTCAAAAACCACTGTTATTTCAAAATCCACTATAATTTCAAAAACCGCATTTATTTCAAATGACTGCTTTATTTCAAAAGCCACATTTCAAAAGCCACATTAATTTCAAAACCCACATTTATTTCAAAAGCTACATTTATTTCAAAAGCCACACCTCAAAATCCACACCTCAGAAGCCACAACTCATAAGCCAAATTACTTTAAAAAAAAACATTGATTTCAATAACCACTATTATTTCAAAAGCCACTATTATTTCAAAAGCCAAATTTATTTCAAAAGCCAAGTTTATTTCAAGAGCCTCATTTGAAAAGCCACATTTCAAAAGCAACATTTATTTCAAAAGCCACACCTTAAAAGCAACATTTATTTCAAAAGCCGCATTTCTTTCAAAAGCCACATTTCTTTCAGAAGCCACATTTACTTCAAAAGCCACACCTCAAAAGCCACACCTCAGAAGCCACATTTCTTTCAAACGACACATTTCAAAATCCACATTCTTTTCAAAAGCCACATTGCAAAAAGCACATTAATTTCAAAAGCCACATTCATTTCCATATAACCATATGAGAATTATAGCACGGAAACAGCCAATAGCGGCCCTTCTAGTGTGTCGAACACTTGTTCTCACTTAGTCCCGTCTACCTGCACTCAGACCATAACCCTCCATTCCTTTTCCGTCCATATACCTATACAATTTATTTTTCAATTATAAAATCGAACCTGCCACATATATTTCATAAGCCACACCTCATAAGCCACACCTCAAAAGGCACATTTATTTCAAAAGCCACATTTATTTCAAAAGCCTAACCTCAATAGCCACATTTATTTCAAAAGCCACATTTAAAACGCCACGTTTCTTCCAAAAGCCACAACTCAAAACCCACATTTATTTCAAAAGCCAAACTTCACTAGCCACATTTATTTCAAAACCGACATTTTAAAAGGACACTTCAAAAGCCACATTTCAAAAGCTACAATCCAAAAGCCATATTTCAAAAGCTACAAGTATTTCAAAAGCCACATTTATTTCTAAAGCCACAACTCGAAAGCCACATTCATTTCAAGCCACATTCCTTTCTAAAGCCACATTCTTATCAAAATTCACAATCTTTTCAATACCACACCTCAAAAGCCACATTCATTTCAAAAGCCAAATTGCAAATACCACATTGAATTCAAAAGCCGCTATTTTTTCAAAGGCCACATTTATTGCAAAAGCCACATTTGTTTCATAAGCCACATTTGAAATGCAACATTTATTTCAAGCCACATTTCAAAAGCCACATTTATTTCAAAATCAACACCTCAAAAGCCACATTTATTTCAAGCCACATTTATTTCAAAAGCAACACCTCAAAAATCACATTGATTTCAAAAGACACATTTCAAGTCACATTCGTTTCAAAAGCCACATATCAAAAGCCACATTTCAAAAGCCAAATTTATTTTAAAAGCTGTATTTCAAAAGCGACATTTAGAAACATAGAAACATAGACAATAGATGCAGGAGTAGGCCATTCGGCCCTTCAAGCCTGCACCACCATTCACTATGATCATGGCTGAATATCCAACTCAGTATCCTGTACTTGTCTTCTCTCCATACCCCGATTCCTTTAGCCACAAGGGCCACATCTAACTCCCTCTTAAATATAGCCAATGGACTGGCCTCAACTACCTTTTGTGGCAGAGAATTCCAGAGATTCATCACTCTCTGCGTGAAAAATGTTTTCCTCATCTCGGTCCTAAAAGATTTCCCCCTTATCCTTAAACTATGACCCCTTGTTCTTGACTTCCACAACATCGGGGACATTCTTCTTGCATCTAGCCTGTCCAACCCTTAAGAATATTGTAAGTTTCTATAAGATTCCCCTTCAATCCCCCCCTTTTTTTCAAAAGCCAAATTTATTTCAAAAGCCACATTCATTTCAAAAGCCACGCCACAAAAGCCACATTCATTTCAAAAGCCACATTTATTTCAAAAGCCACGTTTATTTCAAAAGATACATTTATTTCAAAAGCCACACTCATTTCAAAAGTCATATTACTTTCACAAGCCACATTCATTTTAAAAGCCACATTTATTTCAATGGCCTCATTTTTCAAAAGCCACATTTCTTTCAAAAGCCACACCTCAAAAGCCACATTTATTTCAAAAGCCACGTGTATTTCAAACGCCATATCTATTTCAAAAGCCACACCTCAAAAATCACATATTTTAAAAGCCATGTTTATTTCAAAAGCCACGCATCTAAAGCCATATTTATGTCAAAAACCCTATTTATGTCAACAGCCAAACCTCAAGCTACAAGCTTATAGGTCACACCTCAAAAACCACACCCCAAAAGCCATATTTCACAAACCACATTTTTTTCACAAGCTACATTTCAAAAGCCACATTTATTTCAAAAGCCACATTCATTTCAAAAGCCACATTCATTTCAAAAGCCACATTTATTTCATCGGCCACATTATTTGAAAAGCCACATTTCTTTCAAGAGCTACAAAAGCTACGTTTATGTGAAAAGCCACATAGCAAAAGCCATATTTATTTCAAAAGCCACATGATTTAAAAAAACACACATCAAACGCCACATTTATTTCAAAAGCCTCACCTCAAATGCCACATTTATTTCAAAAGCCACGTTTATTTCAAGTCACGCATCAAAAGCCATATTTATGTCAAAAGCCATTTTTAATTTCAAGAGCCAAACCTCAAGCCACATTTATTTGAAATGCGACACCTCAAAAGACACATATCATTCAAAACCAACATTTCAAAAAGTACATTGATATCAAGCCACATTTCAAAAGTCACATTTATTTCTAAACCACACCTCAAAAGCCACATTTATTTCAAAAGCCACATTCATTTCAAAAGCGACATTCATTTCAAAAGCCACATTCATTTCAAAAGCCACATTCATTTCAAATGCCATACCACAAAAGCCACATTTATTTCATCAGCCACATTTATAACCATATAACAATTACACCACGGAAACAGGCCATCTCGACCCTTCTAGTCCGTGCCGAACACGTATTCTCCCCTAGTCCCATTTATCTGCGCTCAGACCATAACCTTCCATTCTTTTCCCGTCCATATAACTATTCAATTTATTTTTAAATTATAAAATCGAATCTGCCTCCACCACCTTCACTGGAAGCTCATTCCACACAGCTACCACTCTCTGAGTAAAGAAGTCCCCCCTCATGTTACCCCTAAATTTCTGTTGCTTTATTCTCAAGTCATGTCCCCTTGTTTGAATGTTCCCTACTCTCATTGGGAAAAGCGTATCCACGTCAACTGTCTCTATTTCTCTCATCAATTTAAAGACCTCTATCAAGTCCCCCTTAACCTTCTGCGCTCCAAAGAATATAGCCCTAACTTGTTCAACCTTACTCTGTAACTTAGTTGCTGAAACCCTGGCAACATTCTAGTAAATCTCTTCTGTACTCTCTCTATTTTGTTGACATCCTTCCTATAATTAGGCGACCAAAATTGTACACCATACTCCAGAATTGGCCTCACCAATGCTTTGTACAATTTTAACATTGAATCCCAACTTCTATACTGAATGCTCTGATTTATAAACGCCAGCACACCAAAAGCTTTCTTTACCACCCTATGTACATGAGATTCCACTTTCAGGGAACTCTGCACAGTTTTTTCCCAGATCCCTCTGTTCAACTGCATTCTTCAATTCCATACCATTTACCATGTACGTCCTATTTTGATTTTCCTGCCAAGATGTAGCACCTCACACTTATCAGCATTAAACTCCATCTGCCATCTTTCAGCCCACTATTCCAACTGGCATAAATCTCTCTGTAGACTTTGAAAATCTACTTCATTATCCACAACCCCACGTATCTTAGTATCACCTGCATACTTACTAAACCAATTTACCATACCGTCATCCAGATCATTGATTTACATGACAAACAACAGCGGTCCCAACACAGATCCCTGTGGCAACCCACTTGTCACTGGCCTCCAACCTGGCAAACAACCATCCACCATTACTCTCTGGCATCTCCCATTCAGCCACTGTTGAATCCATCTTGCTACTCCACCATTAGTACCCAACAATTGAACCTTCTTAACCAACCTTCCGTGAGGAACCTTGTCAAAGGCCTTACGGAAGTCCATATATACAACATCCACTGCTTTACCCTTATAAATTTCCCGAGTAACCTCTTCAAAAAAATCAAGAAGATTAGTCAAACATGACCTTCCAGGCACAAATCCATGTTGACTGTTCATAATCAGACCCTGTTTATCCAGATGCTTATATATATTATCTCTGAATATCCTTTCCATTAATTTGTCCACCACTGACGTCAAACTAACAGGTCTCTAATTCTAGGTTTACTCTTATACCCCTTTTTAAACAATGGAACAACATGCGCAGTACGCCAATCCTCCGGCACTATTCCCGTTTCTAATGACATTTTGAAATATTTCCATCAATGTCCTAGGGAATATCCTGTCCGGACCTGGAGACGTATCCACTTTTATATTTCTCAAAAGTGTCAGTACTTCCTCTTCTTTGAATCCCATAGTATCCATAGCTACTCTACTTGTTTCCCTTACCTCACATAATTCAATATCCTTCTCCTTGGTGAATACTGAAGAAAATAAATTGTTCAATATCTCCCCCATCTCTTTTGGCTTTGCAGATAGCTGTCCACTCTGACTCTCTAATGGACCAATTTTATCCCTCGTTATCCTTTTGCTATTAACATAGCTGTAGAAACACTTTGGATATACTTTCACCTTACTTGCCAATGCAACATCATATCTTCTTTTAGCTTTTCTAATTTCTTTCTTAAGATTCTTTTCACATTCTTTATGCTCCTCAAGCACCTTATTTACTCCATGCTGCCTATAATTATTGTAGATCTCTCTCTTTTTCCGAACCGTGTCCAGTTTCCCGTGAAAACCATGGCTCTTTCCAATTTTTACTATTTCATTTCAACCGAACAGGGACATAAAGATTCTGAACTCTTAAAATTTCACCTTTAAATGTCGTCCATTTCTCTTCCACATCTTTCCCATGAAACCATGTCCCAATTTACTCCTTTTACATTTCTTTCAAAAGCCACATTTCAAAAACCACATTTATTTCAAAAGCCACATTTATTTCAAAATATACATTAATTTCAAAAGACACTCATTTCAAAGCCACATTTATTTCAACTGCCACGTGTATTTCAAAAGCCAAATTTCTTTCAAAAGCCACATTTCAAGAGCTACATTTTGAAAAGCTACGTTTGTCAAAAGCCACATTCAAAAGCCATATTTAATTGATTTAATAAAACACATCTCAAAAGCCACATTTATTTCAAATGCCTCACCTCAAAAGTCACATTTATTTCAAAAACCACATTTATTTCAAAAGCTACATTTATTTCAAGCCACATATATTTCAATAGCCTCACCTCAAAAGCCACATTTATTTCAGAAGCCGCATTTATTTCAAAAGCCATATTTATTTAAAAAGCCACACCTCAAAAATCACATATATTTCAAAAGCCACGTTTATTTCAAAGGTCACGCATCAAAAGCCATATTTATGTCAAAAACCATATTTATTTAAAAAGCCAAACCTGAAGCCACATTTATTTGAAAAGCCACACCTCAAAAGCCACAATTCACAAGCCACATTTATTTCACAAGCTACTTTGCAAAAGCCACATTTATTGCACAAGCCACATTTATTTCTAAAGCCACATTCATTTCAAAAGCCACATTCATTTCAAATGCCACATTTATTTCAAAAGACACATTCATTTCAAAAGCTACGTTTATTTCAAAAGACACATTCATTTCAAAAGCCACACACATTTCAAAAGCCACACTAATTTCAAAAGCCACATTCATTTCAAAAGCCACCTTTAATTCAACAGCCACATTTATTTGAAAGGCCACATTTCGAAAGCCACACCTCAAAAGCCGCATATCGTTCAAAACTAACATTTCAAAAATTACATTTATATCAAAAGCCACATTTCAAAAGCCACATTTATTTCAAAAGCCACATTTCCAAAAGCCTCATTTATTTCCACCGCTACATATTTCAAAAGCCACATTTCTTTCAAAAGCCACGTTTCAAAGCTACATTTCAAAAGGTACGTTTATTTCAAAAGCCATATTTCAAAAGCAATATTTCAAAAGCCACATTTATTTCAAAAGCAATATTTATTTCAAAAGCCACGTTTATTTCAAAAGCCACGCATCAAAAGCCATATTTATGTCAACAGCCATATTTATTTCAAAGGTCAAACTTCAAGCCACATTTATTTGAAAAGCCACATTTCGAAAGCCACACCTCAAAAGCCACATATCGTTCAAAACCAACATTTCAAAAACTACATTTATATCAAAAGCCACATTTCAAAAGCCACATTTATTTCAAAATCCACACCTCAAAAGCCACATTCACTTCAGAAGCCACATTCCTTTCAAAAGTCACATTTCAAGAGCTACATTTCAAAAGCAACATTTCTTTCAAAAGCCAAATTTCAAATGCTGCATTTCAAAAGCCACATCTATTTCAAAAGCCAAATCTCAACATCTACATTTATTTGAAAAGCCACATTTCGAAAGCCACATCTCAAAAGCCACATATCGTTCAAAACCAACATTTCAAAAACTACATTTATAACAAAAGTCACATTTCAAAAACAACATTTATTTCAAAAACCACACTTCAAAAGCCACCATCATTTAAAAAGCCACATTCATTTCGAAAGCCGCATGACAGAAGCAATATTTATTTCAAAAGCCACATTTATTTCAAAGGCCACATTTATTTCAAGACACATTTATTTCAAAGGACACATTCATTTCAAAAGCCACATTTCAAACGCCATATTTTTTCAAAAGCCAGTTATTTCAAAAACCACACCTCAAAAGCCACATTTCTTTCAAAAGCCACATTCATTTCAATAGCCACATTTATTTTAATAATCACATTTATTTCAAGCCACATTTCGTTCTAAAGCCACATTTCAAAAGCCACACTTCTTTCAAAAGCTACATTGCAAAAGCCACATTTATTTCAAAAGACCACTTTATTTCAAAAGACACACCTTAAAAACTCATTTATTTCAAAAGCCATATGTATTTCAAAAGCCAAACCTCAAGCCACATTTATTTGAAACGCCACATTTCGAGAGCCACATCTCAAAAGCCACATTTGGTTCAAAACCAACATTTCAAAAGCTAATTTATATCAAAAGCCATATTTCAAGTCACCTTTCTTTCAAAAGCCACATAGAAAATAGGTGCAGAATTATGCCATTCGGCCCTTCAACCTTTCTTTCAAAACTATAATCACAAAGGTTACATTTATTTCAAAAAACACATTTCAATAGCTATATTTATTTCAAAAGCCACATTTCAAAACACACATTTATTTCACAAGCCACATTTCAAAAACCACATTGATGTCAAAAGCCACATTTCAAAAGCCACATTTATTTCAAAAGCCACATTTCCAATAGCTACATTTCTTTTAAAAGGCACAACTCAAAAACACATTTCAAAGGCAACAGCTTAAAAGTCACACCTCAAAAGCCACGTTAAGATCTACATTTCAAAAGCCACATTTATTTCAAAAGCCATATTTATTTCAAAAGCCACACCTCAAAAATCATATATAAAGCCACGCTTATATCAAAAGCCACACACCAAAAGCCATATTTATGACAAAATCTATATTTATTTCAAAGGCCAAACCTCAAGCCACATTTATTTGAAAAGCCACATTTCGAAAGCCACACCTCAAAAGCCACATATCGCTCAAAACCATAATTTCAAAAACTACACATATCAAGAGCCACATTTCAAAAGCCACATTTATATCAAAATACACACCTCAAAAGCCACATTTATTTCAAAAGCCACATTTATTTCAAAATCCGCACCTCAAGCCACATATATTTCAAAAGCCACATTTCCAAAGCCATATTTATTTTAAAAGGCACACTTCAAAAGCCACACTTCATTGCCACTGATTAAAATTCACACCACAAAAATCACACCTCAAATGTCACATTCATTTCAAAAGCCACATTCATTTCGAGTCACACCACAAAAATCACATATTTCAAAAGCCACGTTTATTTCAAAAGCCACGCATCAAAAGCCATATTTATGTCAAAAGGCATATTGATTTCAAAAGCCAAACCTCGAGCCACATTCATTTGAAAATCCACATTTCGAAAGCCACACCTCAAAAGCCACATATCGTTCAAAACCATAATTTCAAAAACTACACATATCAAAAGCCAAATTTATTTCAAAAGCCACATTTCAAAAGCTACATTTATTTCAAAAGCTACACTTATTTCAAAAGCCACATTCATTTCAAAAGCCACACCACAAAAGCCACATTTATTGAAAAAGCCACGCCACAAAAGCTGCATATTTTTCTAAAGCCACATTTCTTTCGATGTGTTACTAACACCTATGAGAGAGAAGCGAGCGTCACCAAACTCCTGAATTCTCTGGGGTGGAACCCTTTCCGAGACAGACATGAAGCTCACCGTTTGACCTGTTTTTACAAAATGTTAAATGGTCAGGTAGACATAGATCACAAGACCTGCACCAACCCCAAACCTATTAGGAGCAGATGAGGGCATTCGATCCAATTTGTGATCCCAGCTACAAAGACAGATGTGTACAGCAATTCGTTCTTCCCACGCACAATTAAAGCATGGAATAATCTCCACCAAACTATAGTTTTCCAACCAGATACAACTAAATTTAAAGTAGCACTTTCTTCCCAATAACCCTTTCTGGCATAACCCCTCCCTTCACCACCTCCAGTTTAAATTCCAGTTGTAATATTTTGGAGGACCAAGTAACCAAGAAAAGCCACATTTCACTAGCTACATTTCAAAAGCTACATTTATTTCAAAAGCCACATTTCAAAAGTTACATTTATTTCAAAAGCCACATTTCAAAAGCCATATTTATTTCAAAAGCAGCATTCCAAAAGCCATATTTATTTCAAAAGCTACATTTATTTCAAATGCCACATTTATTTCAAAAGCCACGTTTATTTCAAAAGCCACGTTTATTTCAAAAGCCACGTTTATTTCAAAAGCCACGTTTATGTTAAAAATCCACGCATCAAAAGCCATATTTATGTCAAAAGCCATATTTAAGTCAAAAGCCATATTTATTTCAAAAGCCAAACCTCGCCACATTTATTTGAAAAGCCACATTTCGAAAGCCACACCACAAAAGATACATATTGTTCAAAACCAACATTTCAAAAGCGACATTTATATCAAAAGGCACATTTCAAAAGCTACATGTCAAAAGTCCCATTTCTTTCAAAACCATAATTCCAAAATATAAATTCATTTCAAAAAACACATTTCAAAATACATTTATTTCAAAAGCCACATTTCTATCAAAGACCACATTTCTTTCAAAAGCCACATTTAAAAGATACATTTCAAAAGCTACATTTATTTCAAAAGCTACACTTATTTCAAATGCCACATTCAATAGCCATATTTTCCGAAAGCCATATTTATTTCAAAAAACACAGCTCACAAGTCACATTTATTTCAAAAGGCACATTTCCATTAGAAAAATTAATTTTAAAAGGCACACCCCAAAAGCCACATTCCAAACGCCACATCTCACAAACCACACCTCAAAAGCCATATCCATTTTTTCAGTATCCAGTTTTTATAGATATGTGAAAAGAAAGAGATTAGTTAAAACAAATGTAGGTCCCTTGCAGTCAGAAACAGGTGAGTTGATCATGGGGAACCAGGATATGGCGGACCAATTGAATAATTACTTTGGTTCCATCTTCACTAAGGAAGATCTGCCGGAAATAGCAGGGGCCCGCGGGTCAAAGGAGTTGGAGGAATTGAGTGAAATCCAGGTTAGTCGGGAAGTGGTGTTGGGTAAATTGAATGGATTAAAGGCCGATAAAACCCCAGGGCCAGATAGGCTGCATCCCAGAGTACTTAAGGAAGTAGCTCCAGAAATAGTGGATGCATTAATAATAATCTTTCAAAACACTTTAGATTCTGGAGTAGTTCCAGAGGATTGGCGGGTAGCAAACGTAACCCCACTTTTTAAGAAGGGAGGGAGAGAGAAAACGGGGAATTACAGACCAGTTAGTCTAACATCGGTAGTGGGGAAACTGCTAGAGTCAGTTATTAAAGATGGGATAGCAGCACATTTGGAAAGTGGTGAAATCATTGGACAAAGTCAGCATGGATTTACGAAAGGTAAATCATGTCTGACGAATCTTATAGAATTTTTCGAGGATGTGACTAGTAGCGTGGATAGGGGAGAACCAGTGGATGTGGTGTATCTGGACTTCCAGAAGGCTTTTGACAAGGTCCCACATAAGAGATTAGTATACAAACTTAAAGCACAAGGCATTGGGGGTTCAGTATTGATGTGGATAGAGAACTGGCTGGCAAACAGGAAGCAAAGAGTAGGAATAAACGGGTCCTTTTCACAATGGCAGGCAGTGACTAGTGGGGTACCGCAAGGCTCAGTGCTGGGACCCCAGCTATTTACAATATATATTAATGATCTGGATGAGGGAATTGAAGGCAATATCTCCAAGTTTGCGGATGACACTAAGCTGGGGGGCAGTGTTAGCTGTGAGGAGGATGCTAGGAGACTGCAAGGTGCCTTGGATAGGCTGGGTGAGTGGGCAAATGTTTGGCAGATGCAGTATAATGTGGATAAATGTGAGGTTATCCATTTTGGTGGCAAAAACGGGAAAGTAGACTATTATCTAAATGGTGGCCGATTGGGAAAGGGGGAGATGCAGCGAGACCTGGGTGTCATGGTACACCAGTCATTGAAGGTAGGCGTGCAGGTGCAGCAGGCAGTAAAGAAAGCAAATGGTATGTTGGCTTTCATAGCAAGAGGATTTGAGTATAGGAGCAGGGAGGTTCTACTGCAGTTGTACAGGGTCTTGGTGAGACCACACCTGGAGTATTGCGTGCAGTTTTGGTCTCCAAATCTGATGAAGTACATTATTGCCATAGAGGGAGTGCAGAGAAGGTTCACCAGACTGATTCCTGGGATGTCAGGACTGTCTTATGAAGAACGACTGGATAGACTTGGTTTATATGCTCTAGAATTTAGGAGATTGAGAGGAGATCTTATAGAAACTTACAAAATGCTTAAGGGGTTGGACAGGCTAGATGCAGGAAGATTGTTCCCGATGTTGGGGAAGTCCAGAACAAGGGGTCACAGCTTAAGGATAAGAGGGAAGTCCTTTAAAACCGAGATGAGAAAATCATTTTTTACACAGAGAGTGGTGAATCTGTGGAATTCTCTGCTACAGAAGGTAGTTGAGGCCAGTTCATTGGCTATATTTAAGAGGGAGTTAGATATGGCCCTTGTGGCCAAGGGATTCAGAGGGTATGGAGAGAAGGCAGGTACGGGATACTGAGTTGGATGATCAGTCATGATCATATTGAATGGCGGTGCAGGCTCGAAGGGCCGAATAGCCTACTGCTGCACCAAATTTCAATGTTTCTATGTTTCTATTTCAAAAGCCACATTTATTTCAAACGCCCACATTTCTTTCAAAAGCCACATTTCAAAAGCCATATTTATTTCAAGAGCCACGTTTATTTCAAAAGACACATTCATGTTAAAAGCCACATTTATTTCAAAAGCCACACCTCAAAAAACACATTTCTTTCAAAAGCCTTATTTATTTAAAAAGCCAAACCTTCCGCCACATTTATTTGAAAAGCCACATTTATTTGAAAAGCCACATTTCGAAAGCCACACCTGAAAAGCCACATTTCAGCCACATTTCGTTCAAAACCAACATTTAAAAAGCACCATTTATTTCAAAAGCCACATTTCAAAAGCCATATTAATTTAAAAGCCACATTTCAAAAACCATACCTGAAAAGCCACATTTCTTTCAAAAGCCAAATTTATTTTAAAAGCCTAACCTCATAAGCCACATTTCCAAAAGCTACATTTATTGCACAAGCCACATTTCAAAAACCATATTTATTTCAATAGCCACATTTATTTTAAAAAAAAAACATACCTCAAAAGCCACATGTATTTTCATTTAATGAAAAATTGGATAGGTATATGGACGGGAAAGGAATGGAAGGTCTGAGTCCATGTAGATGGGACTAGGGGAGAATAAGTGTTCGGCACGAAGTAAAAGAGCCGAGATGGCCTGTTTCCGTGCTGTAATTCTGATATGGTTATATGTATTTCAAAAGGCACACCTCAAAAGCCATATTTCAAAAGCCACATTTATTTCAAAAGCCACATTCATTTCAAAAGCTACATTCATTTCAAAATCCACATTCATTTCATGTGCCACACCACAAAAGCCACCCACTTTTATTTCAAAAGCCACATTTCTTTCAAAATGCATATTTCTTTCAAAAGCCACATTTCAAAAGCCACATTTATTTCAAAAGCCACATTTCAAAAGACACATTCATTTCAAGAGCCACATTCATTTCAAAAGCCACATTTATTTATTTCAAGAGCGGCATTCATTTCAAAAGCCACATTTATTTCAAAAGCCACATTTATTTCAAAAGCCACATTTATTTCAAAAGCCACATTTATTTCAACGGCCACATTTATTTCAACGGCCACATTTATTTCAACGGCCACATTTATTTCAAAAGCCATGTTTCAAGGGGTACGTTTCAAAAGATACATTTATTTCAAAAGCCACATTTTAAAAGCAATATTTATTTCAAAAGTCACATTTCAAAAGCCATATTTATTTCAAATGCCACATTATTTCAAAACACAAACCTCAATCCACATTGATTTCAAAAGCCACATTTATTTCAAAAGTTATATTTATTTCAAAAGCCATGCAGCAAAAGCCATATGTATGTGAAAATCGATATTCATGTCAAACGCCATATTTATTTCAAAAGCCATAATTTTCAAAAGCCAAACCTCAAGCCACTTTTATTTGAAAAGCCACATTTCGAAAGCCACACCTCAAAAGCCACATACATTTATATCTAAAGCCACATTTCAAAAGCACCATTTCTTTCAAAACCATCATTCCAAAATCTATATTTATTTCAAAAACACATTTCAAACGTTACACTTATTTCAAGCCACATTTGAAAACCCACATTTATTTCAAAAGACACATTCATTACAAAAAGCCACATTCATTTCAAAAGCCACACTTATTTCAAAATCCACATTCAAAACAAGTCACATTCATTTCAAAAGCCACATTTATTTCAACAGCCACATTTATTTCAAAAGACATAATCATTTCAAATGCAACATTTCTTTCAAAATCCACATTTCAAGCCATATTTATTTCAAAAGCCACATTTATTTCAAAAAACACACCTCAAAAGCCAGATGTATTTCAAAAAACACACCTCAAAGGCTATATTTCCAAAGCCACAGTTATATCAATAGCCACATTTATTTCAAAAGCCATATTTATTTCAAAGGCTACATTTATTTCAAAAGCCGCATCCATTTCAAAAGCCACATCCATTTCAATAGCCACATTCATTTCAAAAGCCACCTTCAATTCAAAAGTCACATTCATTTCAAAAGCCACATTGATTTCAAAAACCGGCTTCATTTCACAAGACACATTCATTTCAAAAGTCACATTCATTTCAAAAGCCACATTCAATTCAAAACTCCCATTCATTTCAAAAGCCATATTTATTTCAACAGCCACATTTATTTCGAAAACACATTCATTTCAAAAGCCACATTTCTTTCAAAAGCCACATTTCAAGAGCTACAATTCCAAAGTAACATTTATTGCCAAAGCCACATTTCAAAAGCCATATTTATTTCAAAAGCCACATTTATTTCAAAAAAACACACCTAAAAAGCCACATGTATTTTCATTTAAAAATAAATTGGATAGGTATATGGACGGGAAAGGAATGGAGGGTTATGGTCTGAGTGCGGGTAGATGGGACTAGGGGATAATAAGTGTTCGGCACAGACTTGTATAGCCGAGATGGCCTGTTTCCGTGCTGTAATTGTTATATGGTTATATGGTTATATGTATTTCACAAAGCACACCTCAAAAGCCATATTTCAAAAGCCACATTTATTTCAAAAGCCACATTCATTTCAAAAGCCACATTCATTTCAAAAGCCACATTCATTTCACAAGCCACATTCATTTCAAGAGCCACATTCATTTCAAGAACCACGCCACAAAAGCCACTTTTTTTAATTTCAAAAGCCACATTTCTTTCAAAAGCCACATTTCAAATCTCACATTATTTCAAAAGCCACATTTCAAAAGACACATTCATTTCAAGAGCCACATTCATTTCAAAAGCCACATTCATTTCAAGCCACATTTCTTTCAAAAGCCACATTTATTTCAAAAGCCACATTTATTTCAAAAGCCACATTAATTTCAAAAGCTTTATTTATTTCAAATGCCACCTCAAAAATCACATATATTTCAAAATCCAAGTTTATTTCAAAAGCCACGCATCAAAAGCCATATTTATGTGAAAAGCCATATTTATGTCAAAAGCCATAATTTTCAAAAGCCAACCCTCAAGCTACTTTTATTTGAAACACCACATTTCGAAAGCCACACATCACATACATTTATATCTGAAGCCACATTTCAAAAGCAACATTTCTTTCAAAACCTTAATTCCAAAATCTACATTTATTTCAAAAACACGTTACATTTATTTCAAAAGCCACATTTGAAAACCCACATTTATTTTCAAAGCCACATTCATTTCAAAAGCCACATTCATTTCAAAAGCCACATTCATTTCACAAGCCACATTCATTTCAAGAGCCACATTCATTTCAATAACCACGCCACAAAAGCCACTATTTTTAATTTCAAAAGCCACATTTCTTTCAAAAGCCACATTTCAAATCTCACATTTATTTCAAAAGCCACATTTCAAAAGACACATTCATTTCAAAAGCCACATTCATTTCAAAAGCCACATTCATTTCAAGCCACATTTCTTTCAAAAGCCACATTTATTTCAAAAGCCACATTAATTTCAAAAGCTTTATTTATTTCAAATGCCACCTCAAAAATCACATATATTTCAAAATCCAAGTTTATTTCAAAAGCCACGCATCAAAAGCCATATTTATGTGAAAAGCCATATTTATGTCAAAAGCCATAATTTTCAAAAGCCAACCCTCAAGCTACTTTTATTTGAAACACCACATTTCGAAAGCCACACATCACATACATTTATATCTGAAGCCACATTTCAAAAGCAACATTTCTTTCAAAACCTTAATTCCAAAATCTACATTTATTTCAAAAACACGTTACATTTATTTCAAAAGCCACATTTGAAAACCCACATTTATTTTCAAAGCCACATTTATTTCAAAAGACACATTCATTTCAAAAGTCACATTCATTTCAAAAGCCACATTTATTTCAACAGCCACATTTATTTCAAAAGGCAAATTCATTACAAAAGCCACATTTCAGGAGCTACATTTCAAAAGCAACATTTATTGCAAAAGCCACATTTCAAAAGTCATATTTATCTCAAAAGCCACGTATTTCAAAAAGCACACCTCAAAAGCCATATTTCCAAAGCCACATTCATTTCAAAAGCCACATTCATTTCAAAAGCCACATTCAATTCAAAAGTCACATTCATTTCAAAAGCCACATTCATTTCAAAAGCCACATTCATTTCAAAAGCCACATTCAATTAAAAAGTCACATTCATTTCAAAAGCCACGTTCATTTCAAAAGCCACATTCATTTCAAAAGCCAGCTTCATTTCACAAGACACATTCATTTCAAAAGCCATATTTATTTCAAAAGCCACTTTTATTTCAAAAAGCCCACCTCAAAAGCCACGTATTTCAAAAAGCACACCTCAAAAGCCACGTATTTCAAAAAGCACACCTCAAAAGCCACATTTCCAAAGGCACATTTATTTCAAAAGCCACATCTATTTCAAAAGCCACATTCATTTCAAGAGCCAAGCCACAAAAGCCACTCTTATTTCAAAAGCTACATTTCTTTCAAAAGCCACATTTATTTCAATGGTCACATTTATTTCAAAAGCCACATTTCTTTCAAAAGCAACATTTCAAGAGCTGCATTTCAAAAGCCACATTTCAAAAGCAATATTTATTTCAAAAGCCACATTTGAAAATACATATTTATTTCAAAAGCCACATTATTTCAAAAAACAAACCTCAATAGCCACATTCATTTCAAAAGCCAAATTTATTTCAGAAGCCACATTTATTTCAAAAGCTATGTTTATTTCAAAAGCTATGTTTATTTCAAAAGCCACATCTCAAAAATGTCATATATTTCAAAAGCCACGTTTAATACAAAAGCCACGCAGAAGCCATATTTATGTCAAAAGCCATATTTATGTCAAAAGCCATATTTATGTCAAAAGCCACTTTTATTTCAAAAAGCACACCTCAAAAGCCACGTATTTCAAAAAGCACACCTCAAAAGCCACATTTCCTAAGGCACATTTATTTCAAAAGCCACATCTATTTCAAAAGCCACATTCATTTCAAGAGCCAAGCCACAAAAGCCACTCTTATTTCAAAGGCTACATTTCTTTCAAAAGCCACATTTATTTCAACGGCCACATTTATTTCAAAAGCCACATTTCTTTCAAAAGCAACGTTTCAAGAGCTGCATTTCAAAAGCCACATTTCAAAAGCAATATTTATTTCAAAAGCCACATTTGAAAATACATATTTATTTCAAAAGCCACATTATTTCAAAACACAAACCTCAATAGCCACATTCATTTCAAAAGCCACATTTATTTCAAAAGCTATGTTTATTTCAAAAGCCACATCTCAAAAATCTCATATATTTCAAAAGCCACGTTTAATACAAAAGCCACGCAGAAGCCATATTTATGTCAAAAGCCATATTTATGTCAAAAGCCATAATTTTTAATTGCCAAACCTCAAACCACTATTACTTGAAAAGCCACATTTCGAAAGCCACACCTCAACACCCACATACATTTATATCTAAAGCCACATTTCAAAATCAACAATTCTTTCACAACCATCATTCCAAAATCTACATTTATTTCAAAAAAAAAGTCAAAAGTGTTTCAATGTGAAGTAAGGGAAACAAGTAGAGTAGCTATGGAAACTATGAGATTCAAAGAAAAAGTACTGACACTTGAAAAATATAAAAGTGGATAAGTCTCCAGGTCCTGACAGGATATTCCTTTGACATTGAGGGAAGTTAATGTAGAAATAGCAGGGGCTATGACAGAAATATTTCAAATGTCATGGAGTCGGAGTGCCCTTCAGACGTCCACATCTGCGGCAGGTGCGTTGAGATGGGGCTCCTAAGGGACCGTGTTAGGAACCTGGAGCAGCAACTCAATGACCTATGTCTGCTCAGGGAGAGCGAGGAGGTCATAGAAAGGAGTTACAGGGAGGTGGCCACTCCCAGACCACGGGAGACAGAAAACTGGGTCACAGTTAGGAAGAGCAATGGGCAGAGGCAGGGACCGGTGAGTACCCCGGTGGCTGTACACCTTGAAAACAAGTACTCTTGTTTGAGTAAGGGTGGGGGTGACAGCCTACCTGGGGGCAGCGACAGCGGCCGGGCCTCTGGCACAAAGACCGGTCCTGTTGCTCAGAAGGGTAAGGAAAAGAAGAGGAGGGCAATTGTAATAGGGGACTCTATAGTCAGGGGGTCGGACACGCGATTGTGTGGACGCAGACAGGAGACCCAGGTGATAGTTTGCCTCCCTGGTGCCAGGGTCAGGGATGTGTCTGAACGTGTCCAAGAAATCCTGAAATGGGAGGGATAGGAGCCTGAGGTTGTGGTACATATAGGTACCAACGACATAGATAAAAACAGAGAAGCGGTCCTGAAAGAATAATCTAGGGAGTTAGGTAGAGAGTTAAGGAGAAGGACTGCAAAGGTAACCATCTCAGGATTACTGCCTGTGCCACTCGACAGTGAGAGTAGGAATGGAGCGAGGTAGAGGATAAATGAATGGATGAGGGACTGGTGCAGTGGGTAAGGATTCAAGTTTCTGGATCATTGGGGTCTCTTTTGGGGAAGGTGCGACATGTACAGAAAGGACGGGTTGCACTTGAACTCGAGGGGGACCAATATCCTGGCGGGGATATTTGCAAAGCTACTGTGGAGACTTTAAACTAGTATGGTTGGGGGGAGGGACTCAAATTGGGAAAGCTAGCAGTCAGTGTGTGAGGCAGGAGGCAGAGAATGTTAGCACTCCGACCCAAAATGTAGGGGAGAGAGAAAAAGAAAACACAATAAACAGAGAATAAGAGAGGGTGGGTTTCTTAAATGTGTATATTTTAATGCTAGGTGCATTGTAAGAAAGCTGGATGACCTTAGAGCCTGGATTGAAACCTGGAAGTATGATGTTGTGGCGATCAGTGAAAAATGGTTGCAGGAGGACTGTGATTGGAAACTAAATATTCCAGGATTTTGTTGCTTCAGGTGTGATAGAATTGGAGGGGTAAGAGGCGGAGATGTTGCATTGCTCATCAGGGAAGATATTACAGCAGTGCTTTGGCAGGATAGATTCGAGGGCTCGTCTAGGGATGCTATTTGGGTGGACCTGAGAAATGGGAAACGGTAGCAACACTTGTAGGGGTGTATTGTGGACCGCCAAATGGGGAGCGAGAATTGCAAGAGCAAATATGTAAGGAGATTGCAGATATTATTAGTAAGCACAAGGTAGTGATTGTGGGAGATTTCAATTTTCCACACATAGACTGGGAAACACATTCTGTAAATGGGCTGGATGGGTTGGAGTTTGTAAAATGTGTGCAGGGTAGTTTTTTGCAGCAATACATGGAAGTGCCTACTAGAGAAGGGGCGGTACTGGACCGCCTGTTAGGAAATGAGATGGGTCAGGTGGCAGACGTATGCGTTGGGGAACAGTTCGGGTCCAGTGATCACAATACCATTAGTTTCAATATAATTATGGAGAGGGTCAGAACTGGACCTAGGGTTGAGATTTTTGATTGGAGAAAGGCTAACTTTGAGGAGATGTGAAAGGATTTAAAATAAGTAAATTGGGACAGTTTGTTTTATGTGAAAGACGTGGAAGAGAAATGGAAAACATTTAAAGGTGACATTTTAAGAGTACAGAATCTTTATGTCCCTGTTCGGTTGAAAGGGAGTTGTAAAAATTGGAATGAGCCATGGTTTTCAAGGGAAATTGGACACTTGGTTCGGTAAAAGGGAGAGATCTACAATAATTATAGGCAGCCTGGAGTAAATGAGGTGCTTGAGGAGTATAAAGAATTTAAAAAGAATCTTAAGAAATAAATTAGAAAAGCTAAAAGAAGATATGAGGTTGCTTTGGCAAGTAAGGTGAAAGTAAATCCAAAGGGTTTCTACAGCTATATTAATAGCAAAGGGATAACGAGGGATAAAATTGGTCCATTAGAGAGTCTTAGTGGACAGCTATCTGCAGAGCCAAAAGAGATGGGGGAGATATTGAACAATTTATTTTCTTCGGTATTCACCAAGGAGAAGGATATTGAATTATGTGAGAAATATAAAAGTGGATACATCTTCAGGTCCGGACATGATATTCCCTAGGACATTGCGGGAAGTTAGTGTATAAATAACAGGGGATATGACAGAAATATTTCAAATGTCATTAGAAACGGGAATAGTGCCGGAGGATTGGCATACTTCGCATGTTGTTCCATTGTTTAAAAAGGGGTCTAAGAGTAAACCTAGCAATTATAGACCTGTTAGTTTGACGTCAGTGGTGGGCAAATTAATGGAAAGGATACTTAGAAATTATATATATATATAAGCGTCTGGATAAACAGGGTCTGATTAGGAACAGTCAACATTGATTTGTGCCTGGAAGGTCATGTTTGACTAATCTTCTTCAAATTTTTGAAGAGATTACTAGGGAAATTGATGAGGGTAAAGCTGTGAATGTTATCTATATGGACTTTAGTCAGGCCTATAACAAGGTTCCTCGTGGAAGGTTGGTTAAGAAGGTTCAATTGTTGGGTTTAAATGCAAGAGTAGCAAAATGGATTAAACAGTGGCTGAATGGGAGAGTAATGGTGGGTGGTTGTTTGTCAGGATGGAGGCAGGTGACTAGTGGGGTGCTTCAGGGATCTGTGTTGGGTCCATTGTTGTTTGTCATGTACATCAATGATCTGGATGAAGGTGTGGTAAATCGGATTAATAAGTATGCAGATGATACTAAGATAGGTGGTGTTGTGGATAATGAAGTAGATTTCTAAAGTCTACAGAGAGATTTAGGCCATTTGAAAGAATGGGCTGAAAGGTGGCAGATGGAGTTTAATGCTGATAAGTGTGAGGTGCTACATGCAGGACAAATCAAAATAGGATGTGCATGGAAAATAGTAGCAAATTGAGGTATGCAGTTGAACAGAGGGATCTGAGAATAAATGTGCATGGTTCCCTGAAGGTGGAATCCCATGTAGATAGAGTGGTAAATAAAGCTTTTGGTATGCTAACCTTTATAAATCAGAGCACTGAGTATAGAAGTTGGGATGTGATGTTAAAATTGTACAAGGCCAATTCTGGTGTATGGTGCACAATTTCGGTCGCTCAATTATAGGAAGGTGCCAACAAAATAGAGAGAGTACAGAGGAGATTTACTAGAATGTTGCCTTGGTTTCAGCAACTAAGTTCCAGAGAAAGGCTGAATAAGTTAAGTCATTATTCCCTGGTTAAGAGGTCTTTAAAATGATGAGTTGACGTAGGCAGGTTTTTCCCCATTCAGAGTAGGGAAGATTCAAACAAGAGGACATAACATCAGAATTAAGGAACATATGTTTAGGTGTAACATGAGGGGGAACTTCTTTACTCAGAGAGTGGTAGCTGTGTGGAATGACCTTCAAGTGGGAGTGGTGGAGGCAGGTTCGATTTTATCATTTAAAAATAAATTGTACAGGTATATGGATGGGAAAGGAATGGAGGGTTATGGTCTGAGTGCAGGTAGATGGGACTAGGGGAAAATAATTGTTCGGCACGGACTTGAAAAGCCGAGATGGCCTGTTTCCGTGCTGTAATTGTTATATGGTTATATGGTTACATGGTTAAAAGTTACATGTAGTTCAAAAGCCACATTTCCAAACCCACATTTATTTCAAAAGCCACATTTCTTTCAAAAGGCACATTTTATAGCTACATTTCAAAAGCTACATTTATTACAAAAGCCACATTTCGAACACACATTTATTTCAAAATCCACACCTCAAAAGCCACATGTATTTCTAAATCCACATTTCCAAATGCTATATTTACTTTTAAAAGGCACACCTCAAAAGCCACATTTCAAAAGCTACAACTTAAAAGTCACACCTCAAAAATCACACCTCAAAAGCCACATTCATTTCAAAAGCCACATTCATTTCTAAAGCTACGCCACAAATGCCACATTTATTTCAAAAGCCACATTTCTTTTAAAAGCCAAATTTCAAAAGCCACATTTATTTCAAAAGCCACGTTTATTTCAAAAGTCGCATTCATTTCAAAAGCCACATTCATTAAAAAAAGCCACATCTTTCAAAAGCCCCATTTCAAGCTACATTTCAAAAGCTACATTTATTTAAAAAAACCATATTTCAAAAGCAATATTTATTTCAAAAGCCACATTTCAAAAGCCCCATTTATATCAAAAGACATATTATTTCAAGCCACACCTCAAAGATCACTTATGTTTCAAAAGCCACGCAAAATTCAAAAGCCACGCACCAAAAGCCATATTTATGTCAAAAGCCATATTTAAATCAAAAGCCAAACCTCAAAAGCCACATATCGTTCTAAACCAACATTTCAAAAGCTAGATTTATATCAAAAGCCACATTTCAAAAGCTACATTTATTTCAAAAGCCACATTTCAAACGCAATATTTAATTCAAAGCCACATTTCAAAAAACATTTTAAAAGCCACATTTATTTCAAAAAACGCACCTCAATAGCCACATTCATTTCAAAAGCCACATTTATTTCAAAAGCCACACCACAAAAGTCACATTTATTTCAAAAGCCACGTTTATTTCAAAAGTCGCATTCATTTCAAAAGCCACATTCATTTAAAAAAAAAGCCACATCTTTCAAAAGCCCCATTTCAAGCTACATTTCAAAAGCTACATTTATTTCAAAAACCATATTTCAAAAGCAATATTTATTTCAAAAGCCACATTTCAAAAGCCCCATTTATATCAAAAGACATATTTATTTCAAAAGCCACACCTCAAAGATCACTTATGTTTCAAAAGCCACGCATATTTCAAAAGCCACGCACCAAAAGCCATATTTATGTCAAAAGCCATATTTAAATCAAAAGCCAAACCTCAAAAGCCACATATCGTTCTAAACCAACATTTCAAAAGCTAGATATATATCAAAAGCCACATTTCAAAAGCTACATTTATTTCAAAAGCCACATTTCAAAAGCAATATTTAATTCAAAGCCACATTTCAAAAACCATTTTAAAAGCCACATTTATTTCAAAAAACGCACCTCAATAGCCACATCCATTTCATAAGCCACATTTATTTCAAAAGCCACACCACAAAAGCCACATTTATTTCAAACCCCACATGTATTTCGAAAGACATATTTACTTCAAAAGTCACACCTTTAACATCACATATTTCAAAAGCCACGTTTATTTCAAAAACTATGCATCAAAAGACATATTTATGTCAAAAGCCAAACCTCAAGCCACATTTCCTTGAAGCCACATTTATTTCAAAAGACACATTTCAAAAGCCATATTTTTTCAAAAGCCATTTTTATTTCATTAGCCACACCTCAAAAATCACATATATTTCAAAAGTCACGTTTATTTCAAAAGCTACGCATCAAAAGCCATATTTATGTCAAAGCCATATTTAATTCAAAAGCCAAACCTCAAGCCAAATTTCTTTCAAAAGTCACATTCCAAAACCCACATTTATATCAAAAGCCACATTTCAAAAGCCACATTTCAAGAGCTACATTTCAAAAGCTACATTTATTTCCAAAGACACATTTCAAAAGCCATATTTTTTTCAAAATTCCATATTTATTTCAAAATCCACACCTCAAAAGCCTCATTTATTTCAAGCCGCATTTGAAAAGCTACATTTATTTCAAAAGACACATTTCAAAAGCCATATTTTTTCAAAATGCCATATTCATTTCAAAATCCACACCTCAAAAGCCTCATTTATTTCAAGCCGCATTTCCAAAAGCTACATTTATTTTAAAAGGCACACCTCAAAAGCCACTTCAAAAGCCACAGCTTATGTCACACCTCAAAAACCTCAACAGCCACATTCATTTCAAAAGCCACATTCATTTCGAAAGCCGCACCACAATATACACATTTATTTCAAAAGCCAATTTTCTTTCAAAATACACATTTCTTTCAAAAGCCGCATTTATTTCAACAGTCACATTTATTTCAACAGTCACATTTATTTCAACAGTCACATTTATTTCAAAAGCCACATTTCTTTCAAAACAAAGAAACATAGAAACATAGTTGCAGAAGGAGGTGATTCGGCGATCATGACTGATCGTCCCATATCAATAACCCATGCCTGCCTTCTCCCAATATCCCTCGACTCCACTAGCCCCTAGAGCTTGATCTAATTCTCTCTTAAATCCATCCAGTGATTTGGCCTCCACAGCGCTCTGTGGCAGGGAATTCCATAAATTTGCAACTCTGTGGGTGAAACATGTTTTCTCACCTCAGTCTTAAATGACCCCCCCCCCCTCTATTCTAAGACTGTGGCCCCTGGTTCTGGACTCGCCCAACATTGGAAACATTTATCCTGCATCTAGCTTGTCCAGTCCTAACCACAGACAATGGCAACATTTCAGTCTTAATATTACTAGATCTTAGTGCTGCATTCGACACATTTGATCACAACATATTACTAGACCGTCTGGAAAACTGGGTAGGACTTTCGGGCACAGCATTAAAATGGTTTGAATCCTACTTGAAGGACAGGGACTACTTTGTGTCTATAGGTAATTACACATCTGAGCATGCAAAAATTACATGTGGAGTTCCCCAGGGCTCCATTCTGGGGCCTCTTCTGTTTAACATCTACATGCTTCCACTGGCTCAGATCATGAAAAACATCAAAATATGTTACCATAGTTATGCAGACGACACACAAATCTACATAATAATATCACCAGGAGACTATAGCCCAATACAAGCACTGAGTAGAAGCATTGAGCAAAGCAACGATTGGATGAATCAGAATGTTATCAAGGATTAAAGGACTTATGTCTCAGCAGGATTTGGAAAAACTTGTCCATGCATTTATCTTCAGCAGGCTCGACTACTGTAACAGTGTCTCCCTAAAAAGTCGATCAGCCAGCTGCAGTTAATTCAGAACGCTGCTGCTCGAGTCCTCACTAAGACCAAAAAAGTAGATCACATTACTCCAGTTCTGAGGTCTTTACACTGGCTTCCTGTCTATCAAAGAATTGATTTCAAAATACTACTGTTGGTTTACAAAGCACTGAATGGTTTAGGGCAAAAATACATTTCTGATCTTCTGCTTAGCTACGAACCACCCAGACCTCTCAGATCGTCTGGGACAGATCTGCTCTGTGTCCCCAGATTCAGAACTAAACATGGAGAGGCAGCATTTAGTTTTTATGCGCCACATATCTGGAACAAACTCCCAGAAAACTGCAGGCCTGCTGCAACTCTCAGCTCTTTTAACCATACAACCATATAACAATTACTGCACGGAAACAGGCCATCTCGGCTCTACAAGTCCGTGCCGATCAACTTTTTTCCCTTAGTCCCACCTGCCTGCACTCATACCATAACCCACCATTCTCTTCTTATTCATATGCCTATCCAATTTATTTTTAAATTATACCAACGAACCTGCCTCCACCACTTCCACTGGAAGCTCATTCCACACCGCTACCAATCTCTGAGTAAAGAAGTTCCCCCATGTTACCCCTAAACTTCTGTCCCTTAATTCTGAAGTCATGTCCTCTTGTTTGAATCTTCCCTATTCTCAAAGGGAAAAGCTGATCCACATCAACTCTGTCTATCCCTCTCATCATTTTAAAGACCTCCATCAAGCCCCCCCTTAACCTTCTGCGCTCCAGAGAATAAAGACCTAACTTATTCAACCTTTCTCTGTAACTTAGTTGTTGAAACCCAGGCAACATTCTAGTAAATCTCTTCTGTACTCTCTCTATTTTGTTGACATCCTTCCTATAATTGGACAACCAAAATTGTACACCACACTCCAGATTTGGTCTCACCAATGCCTTGTACAATTTTAACATTACATCCCAGCTTCTATACTCAATGCTCTGATTTATAAAGGCTAGCATACCAAAAGCTCTCTGTACCACCCTATCTATATGAGATTCCACCTTCAAGGAACTATGCACGGTTATTCCCAGATCCCTCTGTTCAATTGTATTCTTCAATTCCCTACCATTTACCATGTACGTCCTATTTTGATTTGTCCTGCCAAGGTGTAGCTCCTCACATTTATCAGCATTAAACTCCATCTGCCATCTTTCAGCCCATTCTTCCAAATGGCGTAAATCACTCTGTAGACATCGGAAATCCTCTGCATTATCCACAACACATCCTATCTTGGTATCATCTGCATACATTGAAACATAGAAACATAGAAATTAGGTGCAGGAGTAGGCCATTCGGCCCTTCGAGCCTGCACCGCCATTCAATATGATCATGGCTGATCATCCAACTCAGTATCCCGTACCTGCCTTCTCTCCATACCCTCTGATCCCCTTGGCCACAAGGGCCACATCTAACTCCCTCTTAAATATAGCCAATGAACTGGCCTCAACTACCCTCTGTGGCAGAGAGTTCCAGAGATTCACCACTCTCTGTGTGAAAAAAAGTTCTCCTCATCTCGGTTTTAAAGGATTTCCCCCTTATCCTTAAGCTGTGACCGCTTGTCCTGGACTTCCCCAACATCGGGAACAATCTTCCTGCATCTAGCCTGTCCAACCCCTTAAGAATTTTGTACATTTCTATAAGATCCCCTCTCAATTTCCTAAATTCTAGAGAGTATAAACCAAGTCTATCCAGTCTTTCTTCATAAGACATTCCTGACATACCAGGAATCAGTCTGGTGAACCTTCTCTGCACTCCCTCTATGGCAACAATGTCCTTCCTCAGATTTGGAGACCAAAACTGCACTCAATACTCCAGGTGTGGTCTCACCAAGACCCTGTGCAACTGCAGTAGAACCTCCCTGCTCCTATACTCAAATCCTCTTGCTATGAAAGCCAACATACCATTCGCTTTCTTTACTGCCTGCTGCACCTGCATGCCTACCTTCAATGACTGGTGTACTATGACACCCAGGTCTCGCTGCATCTCCCCCTTTCCCAATCGGCCACCATTTAGATAATAATGTGCTTTCCCGTTTTTGCCACCAAAATGGATAACCTCACATCCACATTATACTGCATATGCCAAACATTTGCCCACTCACCCAGCCTATCCAAGTCACCTTGCAGTCTCCTAGCATCCTCCTCACACCTAACACTGCCCGCCAGCTTAGTGTCATCCGCAAACTTGGAGATATTGCCTTCAAACTTGGAGATAATTCCCTCATCCAGATCATTAATATATATTGTAAATAGCTGGGGTCCCAGTACTGAGCCTTGCGGTACCCCACTAGTCACTGCCTGCCATTGTGAAAAGGACCCGTTTACTCCTACTCTTTGCTTCCTGTTTGCCAGCCAGTTCTCTATCCACATTAATACTGAACCCCCAATGCCATGTGCATTAAGTTTGTATAATAATCTCTTATGTGGGACCTTATCGAAAGTCTTCTGGAAGTCCAGATACACCACATCCACTGGTTCTCCCCTATCCACGCTACTAGTTACATCCTCGAAAAATTCTATAAGATTCGTCAGACATGATTTACCTTTCGTAAATCCATGCTGACTTTGTCCAATGATTTCACCACTTTCCAAATGTGCTGCTATCCCATCTTTAATAACTGACTCTAGCAGTTTCCCCACTACCGATGTTAGACTAACTGGTCTGTAATTTCCCGTTTTCTCTCTCCCTCCCTTCTTAAAAAGTGGGGATAAGTTTGCTACCCGCCAATCCTCTGGAACTACTCCAGAATCTAAAGAGTTTTGAAAGATTATTACTAATGCATCCACTATTTCTGGAGCTACTTCCTTAAGTACTCTGGGATGCAGCCTATCTGGCCCTGGGGATATATCGGCCTTTAATCCATTCAATTTACCCAACACCACTTCCCGACTAACCTGGATTTCACTCAATTCCTCCACCTCCTTTGACCCGCGGGCCCCTGCTATTTCCGGCAGATCATTTATGTCTTCCTTAGTGAAGACGGAACCAAAGTAGTTATTCAATTGGTCATCCATATCCTGGTTCCCCATGATCAACTCACCTGTTTCTGACTGCATGGGACCTACATTTGTTTTGAACTAATCTCTTTCTTTTCACATATCTATAAAACCTTTTGCAGTCTGTTTTTATGTTCCCTGCCAGTTTTCTTTCATAATCCATTTTTCCTTTCCTAATTAAGCCCTTCGTCCTCCTCTGCTGGTCTCTGAATTTCTCCCAGTCCTCCGGTATGCTGGGAAAGTATGCCGGCATACTTACTAATCCAATTTACTACACCTTCATCCAGATCATTGATGTACATGACAAACGACAAAGGACCCTACACCGATCCCTGAGGAACCCCACTAGTCACCTGCCTCCAACCCGATAAACAGCCATCCACCATTACCCTCTGGCTTCTCCCATTCAGCCAATGTTGAATCCATCTTGTTACTCCTGCATTTATACCCAACAGTTGAACATTATTAACCAACCTTCCATGAGGAACCTTGTCAAAGGCCTTACTAAAGTCCATATAGACAACATCCACTGCTTTACCCTCGTCAACTTCCCTAGTAATCTCTTCAAAAAATTCAAGAAGATTAGTCAAACATGGCCTTCCTGCGAAAAATGGAAGGGGAAAAAATAATTCATTAAATTAGAGCAGAGACAGGAGAATTATTAAAAATGCCCAAGGATATAAATGATAGATTTCTACAATACTATCATAACCTTTATTCAACTAAAACTGTAGCACAATCAGAAGGAATAGCAGATTTTTTAATAAAATGTAACTTAAAAGGATTAGATTCAAATGATAGAGAATTATTAGAAAGGGAAATTACGATAAAGGATATTGAGGAGTCTATTGGCTCTCTAAAAAAATGGTAAGGCAGTAGGGCCAGATGGTCTAGGTTCCGAATTTTACAAAAAATTTCATGATTTGCTGTGCCCATGCTTGCAAAGACTATATGATTATATCTACACCCAACAGAAACTCCCAGACACCTTAAATGAATCTATAATAACGCTTATTCCTAAAGCTGATAAAGATCCGGAAGATCCGGGATCATACAGAGCAATTGCACTTCTGAATACAGACCAGAAAATACTAACTAAAATACTAGCACGTAGATTAAGTACAGTGATGAATAAATTAATACACCCTGACCAAACAGGCTTTATTCAGAAACGGTATTCATATTATAATCTAAGAAGATTATTTAATATTATATATACCAAGAGAATTATTAATGAAGATTTAGCAATAATCTCACTTGACGCTGAAAAAGCATTTGATCAGGTCGAAAGGCCTTATTTATTTTCGGTGATGGAAAAGATGCAGCTAGGGGAGAAATTTTGCACATGGATAAAACTGTTATACACAAATCCTACGGCTAGAATACTTACCAACCAAAGACTGTCATCTAAATTCAGTCTATCTAGAGGTTGTAGACAAGGATGCCCGTTATCTCCATTACTATTTGCACTTGCTATTGAGCCACTTGCAGAAAGAATTAGGGGGCATCCGGAAATATATGGGTATAACACTAAAGACACAGTGAATAAAATTTCTCTATACGCAGATGACGTATTAATTTACATCACAAAACCAGAAATTAGTATCCCAAACCTATTAAAACTAATAAACCAATTTGGTGCACTTTCAGGATACAGAATAAATTGGAATAAAAGTGAAATTATGCCAATAAGGGAACATAACAAACAGATAATACAACAATTCCCATTTAAAGTAGTAAATGAAAAATTTAAATATCTAGGTATCTATGTAACTAAGATATATACATCATTATTTAAAGCAAATTTCCCCCCATTATTGAATAAATTACATAAGAATATCCAATACTGGAAAACATTACCTATTTCAATGGTTGGCAAAATTAATGCCATAAAAATGATTTTTTTACCGCAAATATTATACCTTTTTCAGACGATTCCGATATACCTGGCAAAAAACTTCTTTAAAAAATTGGACTCTATTGTTAATGATTTTATCTGAGATTATAAGAATCATAGGATAAGCAAAAGACACCTGTGTAAATCAAAAAATAATGGAGGCTTGGTTTTACCTAACTTTTTGTTTTATTTCTGGGCAGTTAATATTAAAAATATGAATTTCTGGTTGGGAGAAATAGACCAGCAACCAGACTGGTTAAAAATGGAAAAGGAAGATTGTATGCCTTATGATATTGGTTCGATATTATTTGCTACGTCTAAATTAAACAAGAAAATTTACAGGGAAAACCCTATAATATTTAGTGCTATAAGAATTTGGAAACAATTAAAAAATACATTAAAATTAGATAACTTATCTCTTTTTCTTCCAATTGTGAATAATTCATTGTTTAAGCCTTCATGTTTAGACGGGGGTTTTACACAATGGAAGTGATGAAGCCGAGTTTTAGTTAAAAATATAAGAAGATATTAAATTGGTTTCTGGGCTAGCTTACAGTTTATATTTAGTGTCAAATTAGGCTTGCCTTAGGTTGTGGGTGTGTGAGATAACATTGTCTCCCAAGTGAAGGAGCTAGAGAGATATCTTTGAAAGTGAGATGCCATAAACCAAATTACCAATGTTTATGGGGGAGGAGGCAATAAAGGAAGAGAGAAATAAACAGTCACATCTTTGTAAACAAATGACCTATGTTTATGAGGGACCAAATGACAGAGGAAGCAGCGAACAGAGCAAGGGTGGTCTATTTGGAGATAACAAATGGACAATGTTTTTAGTATATCTTGTACCATGTAAAAAAAAAGGTTTGATGTGATGCATTCTGTGGAAACCTTTTCCAGTACCTCTGACCATGACTAATGTCTGTGGAGTGTGATAAGGGGTAAAAAAACCCTATTTAAGGCAATGCAATTCTGTTGTTAAGGGAAGGTGGCTGAGGACAGTCAAGTGTCTGTGTTGGTCACTTGACTGGAGTTCTCCCTCCCTTCCATCGGCCGATGTTAAGTAAAGTTTTGAACTGGTCTACCAAACAGGTTGTGTGGTGTCTGTTTATTAAGAAGCGAACCTGGTTTAGTAGTTAAGATAAGTAGCTTTTTCAGAAGAATTATGGAATTAAAAATATGGGACACCTTTACAAGGAAGGCTCTTTTTTGACATTTCAGGAGTTGCAACAGATTTATGGACTTCGAGGAAATGATTATTTCAGATATCTTCAACTTAGAGATTATGTTAAATCGAATTCTAAAAATTTTCGAAATAGAAACCCAGAGATTCTTGATGAATGTTGGAATAAGCATCCTAATACAGAAAAATTAATATCTTATATATATAATATCTTATTAGACAGTGACATTCCTTTGACGGACTTACACAGACAAGCATGGGAAAAAGAATTAAATCAGGTAATAACGAAAGACACTTGGGAAGAAAGTTTACAACACATACATCAGTATTCACTAAACGCAAGACATTCTCTAATACAATTTAAAGTAATACATAGGTTACATTACGCCAAAACAAAATTACATAACATTTTTCAACATATCTCACCTATATGTGATAAATGTCAACATTTAGAAGCTACGTTATCGCACATGTTTACAAACTGTACAAAAATTAAAATTTTTTGGGTAAATATTTTTAGTATAATATCCAAAGTAACCAACACACAACTGGAACCAAATTCAAAATTAATAATACTCGGAATATTAGAATTAAATCAAACACTTAGAATAACACAAAGAAACTTTATCGATTACAGTTTAATAACAGGAAAAAAATTAATCCTAAAATTTTGGAAAGGCCCTACGGCCCCCACAATCAAAATGTGGATTATAGAAATGACGGAGACCTTAAACGTGGAAAGAATCAGATTTTCCCTGTTGGGCAAACAGGAATTATTCGTTGGAACATGGTCTCCTTTTATTGATTACTTAAAGGGTCAGAATAGTTCAGCACAGGAACCTGACTAGCAACCGGACTAAAGATTGGATGAACTGCTATTCTCCGAAATGTACGAACATATCTCGAATGATGTTTTTAAACTCTAACAAATTTTTCCATTCTTCTTCAATTACCTCTTTCACTCCTCTTCCTTTTTTTTTATTTTAGCTTTCTTTTTCCTTCTTCTCTCTCTCTCTCTATTTCATCTATCCCTTTAGCTCTATCTAGTTATTAAAAAAAAATGAAGAAAAATGCAAAAAGTATTGGAGACAATGTAATAATAACTGACAATATTATCAATTTAAAAATGTAAGACAGTAATGATGTAATAGATTATGTACCTATCTCCAATAATAAAAAAATTAAAAAAAAACAAAAAAAAACAAACATGGCCTTCCAGGCACAAATCCCATGCTGACTGTTCCTAATCAGACCCTGTTTATCCAATGCTTATGTATATTATCTCTAAGTATCTTTTCCATTAATTTGCCCACCACTGAAGTCAAACTAACAGGCCTATAATTGCTAGGTTTACTCTTAGAACCCTTTTTAAACAAAGGAACAACATGCGCAGTACGCCAATCCTCGGGGACTATTCCCGCTTCTAATGACATTTGAAATATTTCTGTCATAGCCCTGGCTATTTCTACACTAACTTCTCTCAATGTCCTAGGGAATATCCTGTCAGGACCTGGAAACTTATCCACTTTTATATTTTTCAAAAGTGTCAGTACTTCTTTTACTTTGAAACTCATAGTATCCATAGTTACTCTACTAGTTTACCTTACCTCACATAATTCAATATCCTTCTCCTTGGTGAATACCGAAGAAAATAAATTGTTCAACATCTCCCCCATCTCTTTTGGCTCTGCAGATAGCTGTCCACCCTGTCTCTCCAATGGACCATTTTATCCCTCGTTATCCTTTTGCTATTAATATAGCTGTAGAAACCGTTTGAATTTACTTTTACCTTACTTGCCAAAGCAACCTCATGTCTTCTTTTAGCTTTTCTAATTTCTTTCTTAAGATTATTTTTACATTCCTTATACTCCTCAAGCACCTCAATTACTTCATGCTGCCTATAATTATTGTAGATCTCTCTCTTTTTCTGAACAAGATGTCCAATTTCCCTTGAAAACCAGGGCTCGTTCCACTTTTTACTTTCCTTTCAACCGAACAGGAACATAAAGTTTCTGTACTCTTAAAATTTCCCCTTTAAATGTCCTCCATTTCTCTTCTACATCCTTCCCATAAAACAAAATGTCCCAGTTCACTCCTTTTAAATCATTTCGCTCTCTCCATAATTATATTGAAACTAATGGTATTGTGATCACTGGACCCGAAGTGCTCCCCAACGCATACCTCCGCCACCTGTCCCGTCTCATTTCCTAACAGGAGGTCCAATACTGCCCCTCCTCTAGTAGGTACCTCTATGTATTGTTGCAAAAAACTATCCTGCACACATTTTATTAACTCCAAACCATCTAGCCCATTTACCGAATGTGTTTCATAGTCTATGTGTGGAAAGTTGAAATCTCCCACAATCACTAATTTGTGCTTACTACTAATATCTGCTATCTCCTTACATATTTGCTCTTCCAATTCTCGATCCCCATTTGGCGGTCTATAATACACCATTATAAGTGTCGCTACACCTTTCCCACTTCTCAGTTCCACCCAAATAGCCTCCCTTGATGAGCCCTCCAATCTATCCTGCCAAAGCACTGCTGTAATATCTTCCCTGACTAGCAATGCAACACCTCCACCTCTTGCCTCCAATTCTATCACACCTGAAGCAACGAAATCCTGGAATATTTAGTTTCCAATCACAGCCCTTCTGCAACCATGGATCACTGATCGCCACAACATCATACTTCCAGGTGTCAATCCAGTCTCTAAGCTCATCCATCTTTCTTACAATGCTCCTAGTATTAAAATATGCACATTTAAGAAACCCCCCGTCTCTTATACTCTGTTTATTTCATTTTTTTTTCTTTCTCCTCTTGTGCCCGAGTGCTTCCCTTTTCTGCTTCCTGCCTCCCATTCTGTCAACTAGCTTTCTCTATTTGAGTCCCTCGCCCCAACCGTTCTAGCTTAAAGTGTCCCCAGTAGCCTTTGCAAATTTCCGTGAGAGGATATTGGTCCCCCTCGGGTTCAAGTGCAACCCATCCTTTCTGTACAGGTCTCACCTTCCCTAAAATAAGTCCTAATGATCCAGAAACTTGAATCCCTGTCCTCTGCACCAGTCTTTCAGCCACGCATTTATCCTCCACCTCGCTCCATTCCTACTCTCACCGTCACGTGGCACAGGCAGTAATCCTGATATGGTTACCTTTTTGGTCCTTTTCCTTAACTCTCCTCCCAACTCACTAATTCCTCCCTTCAGGACCTCTTCCCTAGCTTTATCTATGTCATTGGTCTTGAGACACTTCCGAGACCTTGGCACCAGGGAGGCAGACCACCATCCTGGTCTCCCGACTGCGTCCACAGAATCGCCTATCCGACCCCCTAACAATAGAGTCCCCAATTACTATTGCCCTCTTCTTCTTGTCCCTACCTTCACGAGTAACAGGGCCGGTCTCTGTGCTGGAGGCCCGTCCGCTCTCGCTACCCCCGGGCAGGCTGTCACCCCCATCCGTACTCAAACAGAAGCACGTATTTGCAAGGTGTACCGACATTGGAGTACTCACTCGTTCCTGCCTCTGCCCCTTGCCCTTCCTTAGCATGACCCACATGTCTCTCTCCCGTGGTTTTGGAGTGACCACCTCCCAATAACTCCCCTCTATGATCTCCTCACTCTCCCTGACCAGACAGAAGTCATCGAGCTGCTGCTCCAGGATCCTAATACGGTCCCTTAGGAGCCCCATCTCGCTGCACCTGGTGCTGATGTGGACATCTGGAGGGCCATCCGACACCATGACCTCCCACATCTGACATCCCAAACAGTACACTGCTCTGGTTGTCATTCTCCCACCTTACCCTGAATCCGATACAAGTGCAATACAATAGAAACTGTTGGGAGAAATCAGCAGGTATACGACTCACAACAGCTGCTCCCTCTTGACCTTTAAACTGCACCTTTATTATATAAACAAAAAGCACTGTACCCTTGGCTCACTGTACCTTTATTAAAGCACTGTACCTTTAGTCCACTGTACCTTTAACCAGAAAGCAGAAATGCTAATCTGAAATGCTAACTTTTAAATGAAGACTGAATACTTTTCTGTTTGCCGCTGCCTTTCAGTAAACAATATAATGTATTAATTACCCATACAGCACTGTAACTTCTATTCCTGGTTATATTCTATTTAAAATATTTTATTTGATTGCTTTTAATTTTGTAATTATTTTACCTGAATAATCTAATAATCGTTTGACATCTAATTGTCATTTTATATGTGTTTCTTTCCAATGCTTTCAATGTTTTATGTAAAGCACTTTGAATTACCTTGTTGTTGAAAGGTGCTATACAAATAAACTTGCCTTGCATTGCCTTGCCTTTTATAAATTTATATGTTTCGATAAGATATCCCGTCATCCTTCTAAACTCCAGTGAATACAAGCCCAATCTTTTCAATCTTTCTTCATATGACAGTCCCGCCATCCCAGGGATCAATCTCGTAAACCTATGCTGCACTGCCTCAATTATATGGATGTCCTTCCTCAAATTCGGAGACCAAAACACAATACACAATACTCCAGATGTAGTTCCACCAGAGCCCTATACAACTGCAGAAGAACATCTTTATACCTATACTGAAATTCTCATGTTATGAAGGCCAACATTCCAGTTGTGTTCTTCACTGCCTGCTGCACCAGCCCGCCAACTTTCAGTGACCGGTGAACAAGGACACCCAGGTATCGTACCTCCCACTTACCTGAGATAATAAACTGCGACCTTGTTTTTGCCGCCAAAGTGGATAACCACACATTTATCTATATTATACTGCATCTGCCACGCATTTGCCCACTCACTCAACCTGTCCAAGTCACCCTGCAACTTCCTAACATCCTCTTCGCAGTTCACACTGCCACCCAGCTTTGTATTATTGTATCATATGGTAAACAGTTGCGGCCCCAACACCGAGCCTTACGGCACTCCACTTGCCACTGCCTGCCATTCTGAAAAGGACCCGTTCACTCCTCTTTGCTTCCGGTCTGCCAACCAATTTTCTATCCATATCAACACCCTACCCCCAAAATCATGTGCTCTAATTACAGTCACTAGTCTCCCGTGCGGGACCTTATCAAATACTTTATGAAAGTCTAAATACACCATATCCACTGTCATCCCTTCATCCATTTTACTTGTCACGTCCTCAAACAATTGCAGACGATTAGTCAAGCATGACTTCCCTTTCATAAATCCATGTTGACTTGGACTAATCATTTTACTGCTATCCAAATGCCCCATTATTACCTCTTTAATAATTGACTCCAGCATCTTTCCCACCACCGAAGACAGGCTAACTGGTCTGTAATTCCCCATTTTCTTACTGCTCCTTTCTTGAAAAGTGGAATAACTTTAGCTATCCTCCAATACACAGGAACTGGTCCTGAATCTATTGAACATTGGAAATGATCACCAATACGTCCACTATTTCTAGAGCCACCTCCCTGAGGACCCTAGGATGCAGACCATCAGGCCCAGGGGATTTATCATCGTTCAGACCCATTAGCCTCCCCATTGCAATTTCTTGCCTAACGAAAATTTCTTTCAGTTTCTCTACCCCGTTAGATCCTCTCTCCTCCAGTACATCTGGGAGATTGTTTGTGTCTTCCTTAGTGAAGACAGATCCGAAGTACCTATTCAGCTCTTCTGCCATTTCCTTGTTGCCCATAATAATAGTAAGATTAAACGAGAACTTACCAGTTTGAAGTTTGATCTTTATTTTATGAGGAGATATGATGAGGGATTACGTGAAGAACCGTTCAGCCGCACGTGCGTCAATCTACAAAGCAGCGCTGTGAAAACACAGATAATAATAACAGTGACTGAAGTATGATAGTAAGATGAAAGAAGACGAAAGAAGACTAGAACGACCAGATGATCTTAACGAGGGCTGGGAGCGGAGGGCACGTAATCCCTCACTGTAACTCCTCATAAAATAAAGATCAAACTTCAAACCGGTAAGTTATCATTTAATCTTACTATTTTACTGCGGAGTCACGAAAGTGACTACGTGAAAATTACAATGTTCTGTGATTTTCATGCCGCATTCAAATCTGGCCTCTCACTGCAATGATTGACACAATCATAATTAAAATTATCAATAAAACATCATGCAGACATTGCTTAACGAATCAACGGTTTATTTGAACAACAATAATAGTAACCCCTCTATCCCAGGGGGAAACTATGCAACTGAACTTAAAACAGAATCGGCAAAAACTCCCAGCCTTGACCTGAGTGATCTCCTGGACAAGTGTCGATCGCCTGGATTGGGGTCGGAGAGGAATTTCCCGGATTTTTTTTCCCGAATTGGACCTGGGTTTTTATCCGGTTTTTTGCCTCCCCCAGGAGATCACGAGGTTCTTGGGGTGGAGAGGGGTGATAGCGGTATAAAGGGGAGGGTGGTGTCTTGTGTTCTGTGTCTTGTGTCTACTGTTTGTGGGTAAGTGTGTCTGTTTAGTGTTCAGCCATGAGCGAATGGCGGTGCGGGCTCGACGGACCTGGTGGTCTACTCTCGCACCTACTTTCTATGTTTCTATGTTTGTAATCGGCTTATGGTAAAACCTTTGGAACATCAGTTCACTTGACCATCCTGCGGCCTCGACAATATGATCTATAGGCACGTCCATTGCCCTGGCCACTGAAGTTGCTGCCGCCCTGGTGGAATGAGATTTAAGATTATCAGTGTCAATCCCAGCGTTTACCAGGACCTGCTTTTACCACCTTGAGATAGTTTGCGCCGACACCTTGCTGTGCGTTTTTTTGTGGCTTATGAACAATGCTGACTCAGTTCCCCTCAAGGTTCTGGTAGCCTCAGTATATCGGGACAAGTATGACACTACACACAGGCGGGAATCCTTGGGGAATGCCGAAAAGACAATCTTACATCCTGTCACACCAATTCTACTCAGCTTGAGCAAAGCATAAACATAAAAAGTAATGGCATCTGCTGACACATCATCCTGTCTAGCCACAGCATTTGTAAAGACTGCACTCACTGGGCTGAAACCAAAGCCATAAGCATGACCGCATTCATGGTGAGTTTAGCCAGTGATAGTACTGTGACAGGCTCCCACTGGCGAAGCAGCATTAAAACTTCACTCACATTCCAAATAACCGAGTACCTGGGTTTGGGGGATTGGAATTAAACACTTCCTTCATGAATTTAGAGACTAATGGGTGAGTCCCTGCTGAATTTAATCCTGACACCATAGGTAAGTATGAGGACAGAGCACGTCTGGCTGTGTTAATCGCACTATAGCTTAACTTTTCATCAAAAAAGAGAGTTGACAAAAACTCTATCACATCTGTGGTCCCTGCATTTTCATATGTAACATTGTGCCCTAAACAGAACACCTCCCACTATCTTATTGAAGAACGTATTGCGTTTGTGTACTATCCCTCCAGGCCACAGTGATAACATCCACGGATCGCTCGGATAGTCCTCTCCCCAGGTATCGTCTCCTTAGAATCTACAAATCAACAGATCAATACGATCATTAATGGATGCTGATCCCCAGTTACTGGATTCACCAGTAGATTTTTGTGTTTGGGAACAATCATGTGAGGCTCAGTAGCCATCTCCAAAACATGAGCATACCATGGCTGAGTTGAACAGTCAGGTACCACCAATACATCTGAAGCAGAGTCCTGCTTATTTTTTTCCAGACATCGACTGACGAGGCAGAACGGAGGAAATGCATATATAAACATTCCTCCCCAGTCCAGTGAGAACGCGCCCACACCTGTTGCTTCAGGGTCATGTTCCCATGCGACATATTTATGTAACGGGTATAGCTTGGACCCAATAGCAGCACAGAATCAGGCAGGTATAATTGGTAATGAACATTATAACGATACTGTAACACAGAGTAGTAACACAGGAATGGGTACACCGTACTCACACAGAGGCTCAGGATTGAGCGAGGGTTCCGAAGAGGGGCAGGCAGGAGACGTAGTCGGGGTAGGGGAAGATCCGGTAGCCAGGAGATCCAACACACGATGCAAACAAACCAGCGAGGGACAGACGAAAGGAGAGTCGAAGTCAGGCAGGAAGTCGAGGAGCCGTTGCAGGGATACACCAAACAGCCCAGGAGAGAGGCAGACAGAAACCAGGAGGTCGGGGACAGAAGGCTGAGGTGCTATCCAGGAAGATGACAGGACAGAATGGTCAGAGGCAGGCAGGTTCGAATCCATGTAGGCAGTTGGGGAATCGCTGGAGAGACTTGCATGAATGCTGAGAACAATTTGGCCCTGTGTGAACGGTGAGGAGAGTCTATATACCGGGTTAATAGGTGATCAGAGGCAACTGAGTGCAACAGGTTAGGAGAGTTAGGCTGATGAGAGGGGCGTGGCAGGCAGGCAGGTGAGGAGAAGGAGGGACCGGTGGAAAAGTACTGGGAGGTGAAGTGGATGAGAATGAGGAGAGGGCAGACTGTAACAATTTAGGCAACTGGTGGTTTAATGTGGATGCAAACAAATCGATATCTGGCATTCCAAACCTAGCAACAATTTTTTTCAAATATCTCACGGTTCAATATCCATTCTATGTTGTCATTAAATTGTCGTGACCTTGTGTCTGCGACTGTGTTGAACCTCCCCGGCAAATATATGGCTGAAATCCAAATATTCTTGTCAATACACCAGCTCCAGATTTGTTTAGCCAAGCTATTACAAGCTTTTGATTTTGCTCCACCCATATGATTCAAATATACTACTGCTGTAGTGTTGTCAACTTGCAGCTGATCATGTACATGACTTTTAGCAAGACAGTAAGCTTTAAACCCATAGAATGTTCCCATAAGCTCTAAGTAATTGATCGCTCTTAATTGCAGAAGGGAGGCCTCATCAGTATTCCATCTGCCTCCACAGCTGGAAAACATGGTGGTAGCTCCCCATCCCAGACCACTGACTTCAGTCTGTAAAATTATATAAGGTGGATCAACCAATATCTTCCTTGAACTGCTTGCCACATTCATCATCCACCATAATATCTCAGAAATAGCTTCAATGGGCAATTTCATAGGCGACCTGCATGTGTTATCAATGCTTGTTGTTTAGCTTGTTGTAATTCTTGATAATGCAGAGGCCCATACTGCACAGTTGGAAAAGCAGCCACAAACTTGCCAATCAACTTGGCTACTTGTCTAATTGAAGGTAGTTGTTTCTCCAGCAGCTTGACACACTCTTCAATTAACTGCTGCCTTTTATCACTTGGCAGAGTCACTAGCATCTGATCTGCGTTAATGGTGAACTCCAAGTAATCAATCATTAATGGTAATCTAATGGTAATCAGTAATGATGTTAATTTCGACTTCTCTGGGTGGATAACGAACACCATTTGTTCAAAAGTGATTTTACCAGCTGACACAGATGATTCAACTGGCTCCCGAGTGTTCCCTACAATTAAACTATCATCCAAATAGGCCATTACCACATGACCCTTAGTTCGGAGTAAGCCAAGAATTGGTTTTAACAACTTGGTAAACAATCTCGGAGCTGAGGTTAACTCACTAGGCAAAGCTTTGAATTGCCACTATTGATCCATCCAGCTAAACTTCAAAAATCACCTATCATGCCAATGAACAGACACTGAGTAGTAAGCATCCTTGAGATATATGTTTGTCATATAACACCCCTTGGACACCAGCTGCTTAGCAGTGGAAAAAATGTCCACCTTAAAGTGTCTATACTGCACAAAAGTGTTGAGGCTTGTTAGGTCTAGAATGATTCTACATAACCCATATTTTTTAGCTCTTGGAAATACACGTGACACAAACTGATGGAATTGATGAACCGTTCCCTCAATTACCCCTTTTTTACTCAAATTCTCAAGTTCAGCCTGTATTAGTATATTCTCTTCGTGTGAAAACACGAGTGTCCGATATGGGACATGCTGAGTGGGTAGACACACAGTAGGGCAGAATTCAATCCGAAACCCCTCTATACTACCCAACAGAAATGGGTCTGATGTTATATAACCATATAACCATATATAACCATATGACAATTACAGCGCGTAAAACAGGCGATCTCGACCGTTCTAGTCTGTGCCGAACCCGTATTCTCCCATAGCCCCATATACTTGCGCTCAGACAATAACCCTCCATTCCTTTCACGTCCATATAACTATCCAATTTATTTGTAAATGATAAAAACGAACCTGCCTCCACCACCTTCACTGGAAGCTCATTCCACACAGCCACCACTCTCTGAGTAAAGAAGTTCCCCCTCATGTTACCCCTAAACTTATGTCCCTTAATTCTCAAGTCATGTCCTCTTGTTTGAATCTTCCCTACTCTCAGTGGGAAAAGCTTATCCATGTCAACTCTGTCTATCCCTCTCATCATTTTAAAGATTTCTATCAAGTCCCCACTTAACCTTCTGCGCTCCAAAGAATAAAGACCTAACTTCTTCAACATTTCTCTGTAACTTAGTTGCTGAAACCCAGGCAACATTCTAGTAAATCTCCACTGTACTCTCTCTATTTTGTTGACGTCCTTCCTATAATTAGGCGACCAAAATTGTACACCATATTCCAGAATTGGCCTCACCAATGCCTTGCACAATTTTAACATTGCATCCCAACTTCTATACTCAATGCTCTGAGTTATAAAGGTCAGCACACCAAAAGCTTTCTTTACCACCCTATCTACATGAGATGACACCTTCAGGGAACTATGCATAGTTATTCCAAGATCCCTCTGTTCAACAGCATTATTCAGTTCCCTACAATTTACCATGTACGTCCTATTTTGATTTGTCCTGCCAAGATGTAGCACCTCACACTTATCAGCATTAAACTCCATCTGTCATCTTTCAGCCCACTCTACCAACTGGCATAAATCTCTCTGTAGACTTTGAAAATCTACTTCATTATCCACAACCCCACCTATCTTAGTATCATCTGCATACTTACTAATCCAATTTACCACACCTTCATCCAGATCATTGATGTACATGACAAACAACAAAGGACCCAACACAGATCCCTGAGGCACCCCACTAGTCACTGGCCTCCAATCTGACAAACAGCCATCCACCATTACTCTCTGGCATCTCCCATTCAGCCACTGTTGAATCCATCTTGCTACTCACCATTAATACCCAACAATTGAACCTTCTTAACCAACCTTCCATGAGGAAACTTGTCAAAGGCCTTACTGAAGTCCATATATACATCATCCACTGCTTTACCATGGCATTATCAGAGCCCCCCACACACCCACAATTTGGACTGTTCATACTGCTTAACTCTGGGAGGAGGTACCGCAGCATGAAGAGCGGGACAACCAGGTTCTGCAACAGTTTCATCCCCCAGGCCATAAGATTACTGAACAATCAAAAAAACCGAGGCTAGAACTTTTAAAAATCGTCACTTTTAAAAACTTTTTAATATATATTTATTTTACAGAACCATGCGCATGACGCATTTTTATGGACGCACCTGGAACTTTTTAACTTTTAACTGTTTTTGGAGAGGAAAATGCAACAACATTTTGTTCAAGGTGCACTGTGTCTAGGTGTATATCTGAATGACAATAAAGTTTTCATTCATTCATTCATACCATCATCTATTTCCAGAGTAACTTCTTCAAAAAATTCAAGAAGATTAGTCAAACATGACCTTCCAGGCACAAATCCATGGTCGGCTCCATTACAAGCTTCTCTAAGAATCAATCTCGGGTGCATTTGAGGGAAAAGCCACATTTCTTTCAAAAGCCACATTTCTTTCAAAAGCCACATTTCTTTCAAAAGCCACATTTCTTTACTTTCAAAAGCGACATTTATTTCAAAAGCCACATTCATTTCAAAAGCCACACCTCAAAAGCCACATTTATTTCAAAAGCCACATTTATGACTTCCTAAAGCCACAACTCAAACAATCTCATCGAGTTCAAGAGCCACGTTTATTTCAAAAGCCACATTTCTTTCAAAACCTACATTTCTTTCAAAAGCCACATTTCAAGAGCTACATTTCCAAAGCTACATTTATTGCAAAAGCCACATTTCAAATGCCATAATTAATTCAAAAGCCACATGTATTTGAAAAATCACACAACAAAAGACACATTTATTTCAAAAGCCAAATTTATTTTAAAAGACAAACCTCAAAAGCCACATTTTTTGCAAAAGTCACATTTCCAAAAGCTACATTTCAAAAGTCAATCCTCAAAAGCCACATTTCAAGACACATTCTTTTCAAAAGCCACATTCATTTGGAAAGCCACATTTATTTCAAAAGCCTCATTTATTTCAACTGCCACATTCATTTCAAAAGCTACATTTTAAAAGCTTGATTTATTTCAAAAGCCACAGTTTAAAAGCCACACCTCAAAAGCCACACCTCAAAAGTCACACTTCAAAAGCCACATATTTTTTCAAAAAGACACATTTCAGAAATCTGCGTTTATTTCAAAAGGCACACCTCAAAAGCCACACCTCAAAAGCCAAATATCAAAAGCTACACCTCAAAAGCCACATTCATGTCAAAAGCCACATTTCAAAAGCTAGATTTATTTCAAAAGCCACATTTATTTCAAGCCACATTTATTTCTAAAACCATACCTCAAAACCCAGATTTATTTCAAGCCACATTTACTTCAAAAGCCAATCCTCAAAACGAACATTTCTTTCAAATGCCACATTTCAAAAGCCAAATGTATTTCAAGACACACCACAACTGCCACATTTCAAAAGCCACATTTCTTTCAAAAGCCACATTTCAAAAACCACATTTATTTCAAAAGCTACATTTAATGGAAAAAGCATACCTCAAAAACCACATTCATTTCAAAAACCACATTCAAGCCACATTCATTTATTCACTTGTTTTGTAGTCAATACCTACTATGTTCTATTGTAATGAAGCAAAGGAAGAATTTCATTGTCCGATCAGGGACACATGACAATAAACTCTTTTCCTTCAAAAGCCACATACATTTCAAAATCATACCTCAAAAGCCACATTTATTTCAAAAGCCACATTTCCAAAAGCTACATTTATTTCAAGTCACACCTCAAAAGCCACATTTCAAAAGCCACATTTCTTTCAAAAGCCACATTCATTTGAAACACACATTTATTTCAAAAGCCTAATTTATTTCGACAGTCACATTCATTTAAAAAGCTACATTTCAAAAGCTAGCTTTGTTTCAAAAGCCACACCTCAAAAGCCACACTTCAAAAGCCACATTTATTTCAAGCCGCATTTATTTCAAAAGCCACATTTCAAAAGCCACATTTTTTTCCAAAAGCCACATTTCGGAAATCTGCGTTTATTTCAAAAGGCACACCTCAAAAGCCACATTGCAAAAGCCACATATCAAAAGCCAAACCTCAAAAGCCACATTCATTTCAAAAGCTACATTTCAAAAGCTAGATTTATTTGAAAACCACATTTATTTCAAAAGCCACATACATTTCAAAAACCACACCTCAAAACCAGATTTATTTCAAAAGATTTATTTCAAAAGCCAAACCTCAAAAGCCACATTTATTTCAAATGCCACATTTCAAAAGCCATATTTATTTCAAGATACACCCCAAGAGCCACATTTCAAAAGCCACATTTCTTTCCAAAGCCACATTTCAAAAGCCACATTAATGTCATAAGTCACATTTAATGCAAAAACCATACCTCAAAAGCCACATTCACTTCAAAAGCCATATTCATTTCAAACGCCACATTCATTTCAAACGCCACATTCTTCAAAAGCCACATTCTTCAAAAGCCACATTCATTTCCAAATCCACATTCATTTCAAGCCACATTTATTTCAAAGCCACTACAAAACATAGAGGTACCTACTAGAGGAGGGGCAGTGCTGGACCTCCTGTTAGGAAATGAGATGGGACAGGTGGCGGAGGTATGCGTTGGGGAGCACTTCGGGTCCAGTGATCACAATACCATTAGTTTCAATATAATTATGGAGAGGGTCAGAACTAGACCTAGGGTTGAGATTTTTGATTGGAGAAAGGCTAACTTTGATGCGATGCGAGATGATTTAAAAGGAGTGAACTGGGACATTTTGTTTTATGGGAAAGATGTAGAAGAGAAATGGAGGACATTTAAAGGGGAAATTTTAAGAGTACAGAATCTTTATGTTCCTGTTCGGTTGAAAGGAAACAGTAAAAATTGGAAAGAGCCCTGGTTTTCCAGGGAAATTGGACATCTTGTTCGGAAAAAAGAGGGATATCTACAATAATTATAGGCAACATGAAGTAAATGAGGTGCTTGAGGAGTATAAGGAATGTAAAAAGAATCTTAAGAAAGAAATTAGAAAAGCTAAAAGGAGATATGAGGTTGCTTTGGCAAGTAAGGTGAAAGTAAATCCAAAGGGTTTCTACAGCTATATTAATAGCAAAAGGATAACAAGGGATAAAATTGGTCCATTGGAGAGACAGAGTGGACAGCTATCTGCAGAGCCAAAAGAGATGGGGGAGATATTGAACATTTTTTTTCTTCGGTATTGGATAGGCATATGGATGAGAAGGGAATGGAGGGTTATGATTATGGTATGAGTGCAGGCAAGTGGGACTAAGGGGAAAAACATTTGTTCGGCACGGACTTGTAGGGCCGAGATGGCCTGTTTCCGTGCTGTAATTGTTATATGGTTATATGGTTATATTCACCAAGGAGAAGGATATGAATTATGTGAGGTAAGGGAAACTAGTAGAGTAGCTATGGATACTATGAGGTTTCAAAGTAAAAGAAAGTACTGACACTTTTGAAAAATATAAAAGTGGATAAGTCTCCAGGTCCTGACAGGATATTCCCTAGGACATTGAGGGAAGTTAGTGTAGAAATAGCCGGGGCTATGACAGAAATATTTCAAATGTCATTAGAAACGGGAATAGTCCCCGAGGATTGGCGTACTGCAAAAAGGGTTCCAAGAGCACATTATAGACCTGTTAGTTTGACTTCAGTGGTGGGGCAAATTAATGGAAAAGATACTTAGAGATAATATATATAAGCATCTAGATAAACAGGGTCTGATTAGGAACAGTCAACATGGATTTGTGCCTGGAAGGTCATGTTTGACTAATCTTCTTGAATTTTTTGAAGAGGTTACTAGGGAAATTGACGAGGGTAAAGCAGTGGATGTTGTCTATATGGACTTTAGTAAGGCCTTTGACAAGGTTCCTCATGGAAGGTTGGTTAAGAAGGTTCAACTGTTGGATATAAATGCAGGAATAGCAAGATGGATTCAACAGTGGCTGAATGGGAGGAGCCAGAGGGTAATGGTGGATGGCTGTTTATCGGTTTGGAGGCAGGTGACTAGTGGGGTGCCTCAGGGATCTGTGTTGGGTCCTTTGTTGTTTGTCATGTACATCAATGATCTGGATGAAGGTGTGGTAAATTGGATTAGTAAGTATGCAGATGATACCAAGATAGGGGGTGTTGTGGATAATGAAGAGGATTTCCAAAGTCTCCAAAGTGATTTAGGCCATTTGGAAAAATGGGCTGAAAGATGGCAGATGGAGTTTTAATGCTGATAAATGTGAGGTGCTACACCTTGGAAGGACAAATCAAAATAGGACGTACATGGTAAATTGTAGGGAATTGAAGAATACAGTTGAACAGAGGGATCTGGGTATAACCGTGCATAGTTCCTTGAAGGTGGAATATCATATAGATAGGGTGGTAAAGAAAGCTTTTGGTATGCTAGCCTTTAAAAATCAGAGCATGCCTGGGTTTTCAACAACTAAGTTACAGAGATAGGTTGAATAAGTTCGGTCTTATTCTCTGGAGCATGGTATCATTAAAAATAAAATTTGATAGGCATATGGATGAGAGGGAATGGAGGGTATGGTTTGAGTGCAAGCAGGTGGGACAAGGGGGAAAAAAATGTGTTCGGACGGCCTTGTATGACGCGAGAGGGCCTGTTTCGTGCGTGTGCTGAATTGCTGATATGGTTTCTGGTTATAAAACCCCACTTTTTTTCAAAAGCCACATGTATTTCAACAGGCCACACCACACCACCACGCCAATGTCTATGGGCAAAAGCCAAATTTATTTCAAACACCCCCCCGCCACCAACCTCACCACACACAAGCCATGTGTCAAACAGCCACAAAAGTGCGGAGAGAG
>NW_026576817.1:0-55000 GCF_028641065.1 Leucoraja erinaceus
ATAAACCAAGACTATCCAGTCTTTCTTTATAAGACAGTCCTGACATCCCAGGAATCAGTCTGGTGAACCTTCTCTGCACTCCCTCTATGGCAAAAACACATTGTGTGGAAGAAAATAAATCAGGAATGGCAACAATACTGGGAACAGGAGACAAAGGGGAGACACCTCTATTCGCTACAAAACAGAGTGGACATTACAGCAAGAAGAGGGGGGAACAGGAGGGAACGGGTAGTATTAACAAGATTGAGGATAGGACACACTCACCTGAACAGCACATTAAAAAAAACACCTTACTGGGCTGTGTGAGGAATGCCATCAGCCAGAAACAGTTCAGCATGCTCTAGTTGCATGTAGGAGATATGAGACAGAAAGAGGATTTATGATCATTGAAATGAGGAAAATTGGAGTGACAGAAATATCAGTAAAGAACATTCTAGAGTGTGGAGGGAAAGGAAAAGGAGTAAAGGTGTTGTTTGATTTCTTGAGGGCCTCTGGCCTTATAAAAAGGATATAATGTAAAGACATGAGTACTGTGGAATGAAGCCAGAAGGGGGCAGCAATGCAACATAGCAGATGCCAGCTGCCGTAAAACTACAAAGAAGAAGAAGAAGTAGAGGGGTGAAAACAGTTGAAAAGTAGAAGCCAAACACAGGCAGACTTTACTCAGAACTGCTGTAGATTTGGGAGCAACAGCAGGAGGAGATTACATAGAAACATAGAAATTAGGTGCAGGAGTATAGGCCATTCGGCCCTTTGAGCCTGCACCGCCATTCAATATGATCATGGCTGATCATCCAACTCAGTATCCCATACCTGCCTTCTCTCCATACCCCCTGACCCCCTTAGCCACAAGGGCTACATCTAACTCCCTCTTAAATATAGCCAATGAACTGGCCTCAACTACCCTCTGTGGCAGAGAGTTCCAGAGATTCACCACTCTCTGTGTGAAAAAAGTTCTTCTCATCTCGGTTTTAAAGGATTTCCCCCTTATCCTTAAGCTGTGACCCCTCGTCCTGGACTTCCCCAACATTGGGAACAATCTTCCTGCATCTAGCCTGTCCAACCCCCTAAGAATTTTGTAAGTTTCTATAAGATCCCCCCTCAATCTTCTAAATTCTAGCGAGTACAAGCCCAGCCGCTCTATTCTCTGAGCATATGACAGTCCCGCCATTCCGGAAATTAACCGTAGAAGCCTACGCTGCACACCCTCAACAGCAAGACTGTCCTTCCTCAAATTAGGGGACCAAAACTGTACGCAATATTCCAGGTGTGGTCTCACCAAGACCCTGTACAACTGCAGTAGAACGTCCCTGCTCCTATACTCAAATCCTTTTGCTATGAAAGCTAACATACCATTCGCTTTCTTTACTGCCTGCTGCACCTGCATGCCTACCTTCAATGACTGGTGTACCATGACACCCAGGTCTCGCTGCATCTTCCCATTTCCCAATCGGCCACCATTTAGATAACAGTCTGCTTTCCCGTTTTTGCCACCAAAATGGATAACCTCACATTTATCCACATTATACTGCATCTGCCAAACATTTGCCCATTCACCCAGCCTATCCAAGTCACCTTGCAGTCTCTTAGCATCCTCCTCACAGCTAACACTGCCCCCCAGCTTAGAGTCATCCGCAAACTTGGAGATATTGCCTTCAATTCCCTCATCCAGATCATTAATATATATTGTAAATAGCTGGGGTCCCAGCACTGAGCCTTGTGGTACCCCACTAGTCACTGCCTGCCATTGTGAAAAGGACCCGTTTACTCCTACTCTTTGCTTCCTGTTTGCCAGCCAGTTCTCTATCCACATCAATACTGAACCCCCAATGCCGTGTGCTTTAAGTTTGTATACTAATCTCTTATGTGGGACCTTGTCGAAAGCCTTCTGGAAGACCAGATACACCACATCCACTGGTTCTCCCCTATCCACGCTACTAGTTACATCCTCGAAAAATTCTATAAGATTCGTCAGACATGATTTACCTTTCGTAAATCCATGCTGACTTTGTCCAATGATTTCACCACTTTCCAAATGTGCTGCTATCCCATCTTTAATAACTGACTCTAGCAGTTTCCCCACTACCGATGTTAGACTCACTGGTCTGTAATTCCCCGTTTTCTCTCTCCCTCCCTTCTTAAAAAGTGGGGTTACGTTTGCTACCCGCCAATCCTCTGGAACTACTCCGGAATCTAAAGAGTTTTGAAAGATTATTACTAATGCATCCACTATTTCTGGAGCTACTTCCTTAAGTACTCTGGGATGCAGCCTATCTGGCCCTGGGGATTTATCGGCCTTTAATCCATTCAATTTACCCAACACCACTTCCCAACTAACCTGGATTTCACTCAATTCCTCCAGCTCCTTTGACCCGCGGGCCCCTGCTATTTCCGGCAAATTATTTATGTCTTCCTTTGTGAAGATGGAACCAAAGTAGTTATTCAATTGGTCCGCCATATCCTTGTTCCCCATCATCAACTCACCTGTTTCTGACTGCAAGGGACCTACATTTGTTTTAACTAATCTCTTTCTTTTCACATATCTATAAAAACTTTTGCAGTCAGTTTTTATGTTCCCTGCCAGTTTTCTTTCATAATCCATTTATCCTTTCCTAATTAAGCCCTTCGTCCTCCTCTGCTGGTCTCTGAATTTCTCCCAGTCCTCCGGTATGCTGCTTTTTCTGGCTAATTTGTACGCATCATCCTTCGCTTTGATACTATCCCTGATTTCCCTTGTTATCCACGGATGCACTACCTTCCCTGATTTATTCTTTTGCCAAACTGGGTTGAACAATTTTTGTAGTTCATCCATGCAGTCTTTAAATGTCTTCAATAGCATATCCACCGTCAACCCTTTTAGAATTAATTGCCAGTCAATCTTGGCCAATTCACGTCTCATACCCTCAAAGTTATCTATCTTTAAGTTCAGAACCATTGTTTCTGAATTAACAATGTCACTCTCCATCCTAATGAAGAACTCAACCAATATTATTAGCAAGAGATCAGACTGATTGGCTCTAGCCCGAGTGGGAGGAGAGAAGTGAGTCAGTGCCGGGAAAACAGATGAAAACTGAGGAATTGGTTTGTAAATTGGTAAATTGGGCAATTTATCAGTCAATTTAAGCAGGACAGCTCTTGGAGAGCGGCAGTGAGTGAGCAGCCTTGTGAGGGAAATGCCCTGTGAGAAAAGTGTGAGTCTTTGGCTCGAGAGTCTTCGGCGAGGAGGCTGCGGAGAGGAGACAACGCAATAAGCTTGAGAGGTAGAGACGAAAGAAGGAGATGTCAGGCAAGCTGATTCAGTGTGATGCTTGCAGTATGTGGGAGGTCAAGGACACCGCTGGTGCCTCTGGCTGCTACAAATGCGAAAAATGCATCCAGGTAGAGCTCCTGAAGGGCCGTGTTGGGGAACTGGAGAAGCAAGTGGATGACCTCCGGTTCGTCCGAGAAACAGAGTCGTTCCTCGACAAGTCCTACAGTAAGATTGTTACACCTAAGGTACAGGTGCACAAACTTTTATCCGAAGATCCAAATAACGAAAACCTCCGAATAGCGACATTTTTTCTGTCCTTGAAGAAAGGTCCTTGAAAACGTTCACCGAGGGCGGCCCGCAGAGGTGACAGCGGAACCTCCGGTCGGTCCTCGAAGAAAGGGGAACTAAATCCCCATTCATAAAAGAGAAGGTGAGGGTATATTGCGCGGGAGGGTTAATAATTGACAATATGCTGCTACCTGCCAGCTGAGTTAAAAAGTTCCCACGGTAGACACGATACACAGTGTATCGTGAGTCTTGCGTGGGAACTTTTTAACTTGGCGTGCAGGCAGCAGTAGATTGTCGCTTCCTTCAGTTTCACCCCACCTACACCCCTCTGCTTCCCGGCCATGTGTGTGACCCCTTCCCTCCCCTCTCCAGCTCCCCGCTCATTGCACCGGCGCGGGGGCTTTGTACTGTCTTCACATCGGCGATGCTAGCAGCACAGTGCCAGTCACCGGAGACGTCAGGACCAACTGAACACCGACCACCAGGCCCACCGCAAGCACGGAGATCCCAGAGACCCACAGCCAGCAGCAGCCCAGCCCCGTTCCAACTCCAGAGGAACACGCTCCCCGTATGGGCAGAACCTGATGGTGTGCAAGAATAACGTCTTGTTCTTGGGGTTGCACAGCTCGGGCTGTGGGCGAACTGCCACTTGTCGCCATAGCGGCCCATCGGGGAGCGGATTCCTCTGGAGTTGGAGGGGGAGGGGGGTATTGTGCTGTTTGATCGCCCCCTACTATCCCAGGGACAGGGAGACAGGACGTTCACCGAGGGTGGCCCGCAGAGGTGACAGCGGAACCTCCGGTCGGTCCTCGAAGAAAGGGGAACTAAAGCCCCATTCATAAAAGAGAAGGTGAGGGTATATTGCGCAGGAGGGTTAATAATTGACAATATGCTGCTACCTGCCCGCTTAGTTAAAAAGTTCCCACGATAGACACGATACACAGTGTATCGTGAGTCTTGCGTGGGAACTTTTTAACTCAGCGTGCAGGCAGCAGCAGATTGTCGCTCCCTTCAGTTTCACCCCACCTACACCCCTCTGCTTCCCGGCCATGTGTGTGACCCCTTCCCTCCCCTCTCCAGCTCCCCGCTCATTGCACCGGCGCGGGGGCTTTGTACTGTCTTCACGTCGGCGATGGCAGCAGATCGGTGCGAGTCACCGGAGACGTCAGGACCAATTGGACGTCGAGCACCAGGCCCACCGCAAGCACGGAGAACCCAGAGACCCACAGCCAGCAGCAGCCCAGCCCAGCCCCGCTCCAACTACTTAGGAACCTGGGTTGCGGATGACGGGGCACAGCTCGGGGCGTCGTAGGGGCCCATCGGGGAGCGGTTCCTGTTGGTCCTGACGTCTCCGGCCATCTGCTATCCTCCGGGAACTGTACCGCCCTTGCAGGAGAGTGGGGTTGTTTGCAGTTGCAGAGGGAGGGGGCAAGGGCGGTACAGTTCCCAGTCTCAGCTCCAGTCCAGGGGGGTGGCCGGAGACGTCAGGACCAACGGGACAGCGACCCCCAGGCCCACTGCAAGCACGGAGATCTCAGAGACCCACAGCCAGCAGCAACTCCAGCCCAGCCCCGCTCCAACTCCAGAGGAACACGTAGGGGCAGAAGCGGATGGTATGCAAGGTACGTCTTTCTTGTTCTTGGGGTGGCGCAGCTCGGGCTGTGGGCAAACTGCCACTTGTCATCGGGGAGCGGATTCCTCTGGAGTTGGAGGGGGAGAGGGGTATTGTGCTGTTTGATCGCCCCGTGCTATCCCAGGGACAGGGAGACACAGCGGCTTTTTAGACTGGTGGGCAATCACTTCCAAAGTTCTGCCCACACAGTCAGTACACCTCTCCTACACTGCATTTCATACAAACATTTATTCTGCAAGAAAAAACGACATTGAAGACTCAAACTCGCGACCGAGTAACTGCCGGAATCAAGGCGCAAACTCGCGACCTTGCGGATATGAGCCGAACACTCTACCACTGAGCCAGCCATTAAAATCTACGCTAAAAAATTTCCATTCCGAAGACCGACAAATTCTGAATTACGAAAAGTGTCTGGTCCCAAGGCTTTCGGATAAAAGGTTGTGCACCTGTACTGGAAGAGAGAAGGTGGGAGACAGTGAGAAAGGGAGGGAAGCATGGAATGCCAATGTCCCCGGGTGGTGTACCTCTTTTGAACAGGTTCACCCACTTAGAAGCTTTCGGGACAGAAGACGTTATTACACTGAGCGGCGGACTGGCTTGCGATGCGAATAGGGCTGTTGAGCCAAAAAGGCCTAAGGCAGGCAAGGCCATTGTAGTGGGAGACTCCATTGTGAGAGGTACGGACAGGGGTTTCTGCGGCAACAGACGGGATGCGAGGATGGTGTGCTGCCTTCCTGGTGCCAGGATCCAGGATGTCACGGACAGAGTGCAGAAAATCCTCAAGGGCGAAGGTGAACATCCGGAAGTGGTAGTGCATGTCGGCACAAACCATGTCGGAAAGAAGGGGATGAATATTCTGCTGCGTGGCTTTAGAGAGCTCAGAAAAATGCTGAAAAGCAGGACCTCCAGGGTTGTTATCTCCGGTTTGCTTCCAGTTCCTCGTGCTGGCGAGAGCAGGAACAGGGAGATACGGGACCTGAACGTGTGGCTGAGGAACTGGTGCACGGGGCAGGGATTTAGATTCTTCGATCACTGGGATCTGTTTTGGGGTAAGGGGGAACTGTACAAAAGGGACGGATTGCATCTTAACAGGTGTGGGACCAGCATTCTGGCAGGCAGGTTTGCCACTGCTACACTGGTGGTTTTAAACTGAATAAGGGGGGTGGAGTGTCGAATGCGATAGTGGAGGATGGAGTTAAAGGGAAAGGGTTTCTTAAATGTGTGAGCGTAGGGACAGAGGGGTGTAAAATGAGGGTAGAAGCAATAGGTAGCAAGGTGAATAGTAAAAGTGGCAGGCCGGCAAATCCAGGGCAAAAATCAAAAAGGGCCACTTTTCAGCAAAATAGTATAAGGGGTAAGAGTGTTGTAAAAACAAGCCTGAAGGCTTTGTGTCTCAATGCAAGGAGCATTCGTAATAAGGTGGATGGGTTGAATGTGCAGATAGCTATTAATGACTATGATATAGTTGGGATCACGGAGACATGGCTCCAGGGTGACCAAGGCTGGGAGCTGAACATCCAGGGATATTCAATATTCAGGAGGGATAGACAGAAACGGAAAGGAGGTGGGGTAGCGTTGCTGGTTAGAGAGGAGATTAATGCAATGGAAAGGAAGGACATTAGCTTGGAGGATGCGGAATCGATATGGGTAGAGCTGCGAAACACTAAGGGGCAGAAAACGCTGGTGGGAGTTGTGTACAGGCCACCTAACAGTAGTAGTGGAGTTGGGGATGGCATCAAACAGGAAATTAGAAATGCGTGCAACAAAGGTAAAACAGTTTTAATGGGTGACTTCAATCTACATATAGATTGGGTGAATCAAATTGGCAAGGGTGCTGAGGAAGAGGATTTCTTGGAATGTATGCGGGATAGTTTTCTAAATCAACATGTAGAGGAACCAACGAGAGAGCAGGCTATTCTAGACTGGGTATTGAGTAATGAGGAAGGGTTAGTTAGCAATCTTGTTGTACGTGCCCCCTTGGGCAAGAGTGACCATAATATGGTTGAGTTCTTCATTAGGATGGAGAGTGACATTGTTAATTCAGAAACAATGGTTCTGAACTTAAAGAAAGATAACTTTGAGGGTATGAGACGTGAATTGGCCAAGATAGACTGGCGATTGATTCTTAATGGGTTGACGGTGGATATGCAATGGAAGACATTTAAAGACTGCATGGATGAGCTACAACAATTGTTCATCCCAGTTTGGCAAAAGAATAAATCAGGGAAGGTAGTGCATCCGTGGATAACAAGGGAAATCAGGGATAGTATCAAAACAAAAGATGAAGTGTACAAATTAGCCAGAAAAAGCAGCCTACCAGAGGACTGGGAGAAATTCAGAGACCAGCAGAGGAGGACAAAGGGCTTAATTAGGAAAGGGAAAATAGATTATGAAAGAAAACTGGCAGGGAACATAAAAACTGACTGCAAAAGCTTTTATAGATATGTGAAGAGAAAAAGATTAGTTAAAACAAATGTAGGTCCCTTGCAGTCAGAAACGGGTGAATTGATCATGGGGAACAAGGACATGGCAGACCAATTGAATAACTACTTTGGTTCTGTCTTCACTAAGGAAGACATAAATAATCTGCCGGAAATAGCAGGGGAGCGGGGGTCAAATGAGATGGGGAAACTGAGTGAAATCCAGGTTAGCCGGGAAGTGGTGTTAGGTAAATTGAATGGATTAAAGGTCGATAAATCCCCAGGGCCAGATAGGATGCATCCCAGAGTACATAAGGAAGTAGCCCCAGAAATAGTGGATGCATTAGTGATAATTTTTCAAAACTCTTTAGATTCTGGAGTAGTTCCTGAGGATTGGAGGGTAGCTAATGTAACCCCACTTTTTAAAAAGGGAGGGAGAGAGAAAACGGGGAATTACAGACCAGTTCGTCTAACGTCGGTAGTGGGGAAACTGCTAGAGTCAGTTATTAAAGATGGGATAGCAGCACATTTGGAAAGTGGTGAAATCATTGGACAAAGTCAGCATGGATTTACGAAAGGTAAATCATGTCTGACGAATCTTATAGAATTGTTCGAGGATGTAACTAGTAGCGTGGATAGGGGAGAACCAGTGGATGTGGTGTATCTGGACTTCCAGAAGGCTTTCGACAAGGTCCCACATAAGAGATTAGTATACAAACTTAAAGCACATGGCATTGGGGGTTCAGTATTGATGTGGATAGAGAACTGGTTGACAGACAGGAAGCAAAGAGTAGGAGTGAACTAGGGGTTAACTTGTGCCTAGTGGGTGTAGTTAGTATTAGTGTGCGGGAATCGCTGGTCGGACCGGACTCAGTGGGCCGAAGGGCCTGTTTCCGCGCTGTATCTCTAAACTGAACTAAAACGAAAGACTCTTCAACCCCCCCTTTCGCCTGGGTCAACCATTACCTGCGGGCGTTGCCCTGCTCCTCCTCCCTCCCAGCTTTCTCCACCCCCTCCCCTCCCCTCCCTCAATTTGTGTAGAAGAAGGGGCCCAGAACATATTGGCCCATGACACAAAACATCACCTATCCATGTTCTCCACTGATGCTGCCTGACCCGCTGAGTTACTCCAGCACTCTGTGAAACGTCACCTATCCATGTTCTCCACAGATGCTGCCTGACCCGCGGAGTTACATAGATACATAGACAATTGGTGCAGGAGTAGGCCATTCGGCCCTTCGAGCCAACGCTGCCATTCGATGTGATCATGGCTGATCATCCCCAATCAGTACACCGTTCCTGCCTTCTCCCCATATCCCTTGAATCTAGCCCTAAGAGCTATATCTAATGCCCCTGTCCCACTTGGGAAACTTCTGGAGACTTTTCGCCCCACCCAAGGAGTCCGAGCGGTTCCCGGAGGTTCCCGGAGGTTTTCGTCAGTCTCCCTACCTGCTTCCACTACCTGCAACCTCCGGCAACCACCTGCAACCTCCAGGAACCGCATGGAAACCTTGGGTGGGGCGCAAAGTCTCCAGAGGTTTCCGTTCAGGTTTCCTAAGTGGGACAGGGGCATGTAGCTCTCTTTTGAATGCATCAAGTGAATTGGCCTCCACTGCCTTCTGAGGCAGAGAATTCCACAGATTTACAACTCTCTGGGTGAAAAGGTTTTTCCTCATCTAAGGTTGAAATAGCCTACCCCTTATTCTTAAACTGTGTGTGGCCCCTGGTTCTGGACTCCCCCAACATCGGGACAAATGAATGATGAGCAGAACAAGGCAAGGATGATAAATAAAGCAGGCCATTGTTAGCTGTTGCCTGGGTGTGAAGGAGCATTGACAATGAGTACAGTCGGTGAGCATTGATCAACGCACCTGCTGGGAGAAGTGCAACCTCTCCAGTCAGTCGGCCTCTGGGGAGCACGCAGACACGGGGAGGGGGGCTTGCTTGCAATCACACAGCATCGACCTGTGGCATTGCCACCGGAGGCCATGTCTACAGAGACAGGTTAGCTGAGGATCCCATCGCCCAGCAACTTGCATTTCCTCTCCCCCTCCCCTCGGGACCTGGGGAACGGCAGCAACTAATTGGGGGCGGATAACAATGATGATTCCCTAACGAGCATTAATTAGCTTCTCCTGGAGGTGTCACGAGCCGGAGGGGAAGGCGGGCGGGGGTACAACAGCCAGCTGCCACTATGTTCTCTAACTCCAAAAAAACTCTTTGCTCAGTTCAGTTTCAGTTTATACAGAATTAAAACTAAAATGGACAGTCATTCATCCAGAGTAGGGGCATCGAAGACCAGAGGATCAGAGGTTCAAGGTGAAGGGGAGAAGATTTAGACAATAGACAGTAGACAACTGGTGCAGGAGTAGGCCATTCGGCCCTTCGAGCCAGCACCGCCATTCAATGTGATCAAGGCTGATCATCCCCAATCTGTACCCCGTTCCTGCCTTCTACCCATATCCCCTGACTCCGCTATTTTTAAGAGCCCTATCTAGCTCTCTCTTGAAAGCATCAAGAGAATCGGCCTCCAGGCAGAGAATTCCACAGACTCACCACTCTCTGTGTGAAAAAGTGTTTCCTCGTCTCCGTTCCTAAATGGCTTACTCCTTATTCTTAAACTGTGTGTGGCCCCTGGTTCTGGGGCCACAGTTTAATAGGAATCTGAGGGGTAACTTTTCCACACAGAGGGTGGTGGGTGTATGGAACAAGCTGCGGGGGAGGAGGTAGTTGAGGCTGGGACTATCCCAACGTTTAATAACAGTTGGACAGGTACATGGATAGGACAGGTTTGGAGGGATATGGCAGGTGGGACTAGTGCAGCTGGGACATGTGGGCAAGTTGGGCCGAAGGGCCTGTTTCCGCTCTGTATCGCTCTATGACTCTTCTCAGCTGTTATCAGGCAACTAAACGATATTCAAGTTATTAATTTTATCAGTTCAGTTTAGTTTATTGTCATGTGTACCGAGGTACAGTGAAAAGCTTCTGTTGCGTGCTAACCAGTCAGCAGAAAGACAATACATGATTACAATCGAGCCGTCCACAGTGTACAGATACATGATAAGGGAATAACCTTTAGTGCAAGGTAAAGCCAGTAAAGTCTGATCAAGGATAGTCCGAGGGTCACCAATGAGGTAGATAGTAGTTCAGGACCGCTCTCTGGTTGTGGTTGGATGATTCAGTTGCCTGATAACAGCTGGGAAGAAACGGTCCCTGAATCTGGAGGTGTGTGCGTTTTCACACTTCTGTGCCTTTTGCCTGATGGGAGAGGGGAGAAGAGGGAGTGGCCAGGGTGCGACTGGTCCTTGATTATGCTGCTGGCCTTGCCGAGGCAGCGTGAGGTGTAGATGGAGTCAATGGAAGGGAGGTTGGTTTGTGCGATGGTGAGAATTCCCCCTCATAGGCTCCAAATTCACACTCAGCAAAATCAATAACCCCACTCTCACCATCGACGGCACCACTGTCTCCCCATCTCCCCAGGCCCGCAACCTTGGCGTGATCTTTGATTCCACCCTCTCCCTTGAGCCTCACATCCGCCATGTCATTAAAACCTCCTTCTTTCATCTCCGCAACATCGCCAAACTCAGACCCTCTCTCACACCTCCCGCTGCTGAAAGACTCATCCATGCCTTCATCTCCTCCCGACTGGACTACTGCAACCCACTTCTCCTTGGCATCAGCTCCACCTACATCAACCGACTCCAACTGGTCCAGAACGCAGCCGCCCGACTCATCATCACCCACACCAAATCCTGGCATCACATCACTCCAGTCCTCAAACAACTTCACTGGCTTCCCATCTCCCACCGGATCACCTACAAAATCCTGGTCCTCACCTACAAAGCTATCCACCATCTGGTCCCCCCCATATACCACTGACCTCCTCTCCCCCTACCAACCCTCACGGTCCCTCAGATCCACATCAGCCGGTCTCCATCCACAAGTCCAACCTCCGCAGTTTTGGGGACAGAGCCTTCTCCAGGGCAGCTCCCAGGCTCTGGAACTCCCTCCCCCAACTGATCCCCAATTCCGTGTCCCTCACCATCTTCCAGTCCCGCCTCAAGACCCATCTCTTCACCTCTGCCTATCCTTAGCCCCACGTCCCCCTCCCTTTTCATCTGTGCATTAATTGCCTCATATTGTGTTTTGTATTGAATTCTGTCTTTACTTTGTGTACTAGTCATGTCTCTACTATTTATTGCATTCCCCTTACATGTTTTTCCTCTACCTGCTAAATTTTTGTAAGGTGTCCTTGAGACTCTTGAAAGGCGCCCATAAATAAAATTTATTATTATTATTATTATGGACTGGGCTGCGTCCACAATTCGCTGCAATTTCTTGTGGTCTTGGATGGAGCTGTTCCCAAACCAAGCTGTGATATTGGTGAGAGTTGTGGGGGACATGCCAAACTTCCTAAGCCTTCTAAGGAAGTAGAGGCATCCCTCCCCCACCCTGGATCTCTGATTAGCTTTCTGATTGTACCTCTCGTTGCCACCTACCCCTCAGCTAACAACCATTCTACATTTCCTTATCATCGTCCCCTTTGATCTGTCGTTTTCACACCTTACCCTTCATATCTCTAGACTTCCACTTAACCATATAACCATGTAACAATTACAGCACGGAAACAGGCCATCTGGCCCTACAAGTCCGTGCTGAACAACTTTTTTCCCTTAGTTCTTTGGCATGTCCCCCGACTCTCAGTCTGCAAAGGTTTCTTGACCCGGAACGTCACCCATTCCTTCTCTCCAGAGATGCAGCCCGTCCCGCTGAGTTACTCCAGCGTTTTGTGTCTACCTTCGGTGTAAACCAGCATCTGCAGTTCCTTCCCGGAGTACGGACTGGTGGCCTCCCCTCATTGCGTGCTAGTCACTACCAGTTATTCCCACACTTTGTGTTTCACTTCTTCAAATTGTGTTGTGTCTTAAGCTGCCGGCTTTTGAAATGTCCAAAACGTTTCGGTCTTAAGCTGCCGGCTTTTGAAATGTCCAAAACGTTTCGGTGACTATGGGCTTGACGTTGCCTGTGTTCTCCTGTGGTGGGTTGTCGCTAGGTGACGTTGGATGTCGCCGGTGCCGACTTCGGCGAATTCCATTGGCGACTGTCTACGTCAACCGGCGACAGGTACGGGCGGCTAAATTGTCTTCCGTTGTCGCCGACAGCGTGGTAGCTTGTCGCAGGTGGACGTAGGTTGACTTTGGTTATCACCTGTGTGGACGTAGGTTGTGGTAGGTGTGGTTGTAGGTGGACGTCCTAATGGGTCGGCGGTTGTCAGTAGCTCGCCATCGTCTAGGTGATCGGCTGTCGTAGACATTGTCGTGGGGGTGGAGTCCAGTCGCCGGGTTTTTCAGCGATCTGCTACGACTGTGACAGTTGCTGGCAGTCGCCTAAAAAATTGCCGCAATGTGACGGGCCCTTTTGGGAGGTTAAAAGGAGGTTAGAATGGTTCCACATCTTATCTTGAATTTGAGTTTTGTTTGGGGTTGAGTTGAGAGGAGAGATACAGCACAAAAACAGTGCCCATGGAAAGACTATCCATGCTTACAATCGAGCTGTCCACAGTGTACAGATACAGGATAAAGGAATAACGTTTAGTGCAAGGTAAAGTCCGATTAAAGATAGTTCAAAGGTCTCCAATGGGGTAGATGAGAGGTCAGCTCTCCAGCTAGTGGTAGGATGGTTCTGTTGCCTGATAACAGCTGGGAAGAAACTGTCCCTGAATCTGGAGGTGTGTGCGTTTTCACACTTCTGTACCTCTTGTCTGATGGGGGAGGGGAGAAGAGAGAGTGGCCAGTGGTGTGACTGGTCCTTGATGATGCTGCTGGCCTTGCCGAGGCAGCGTGAGGTGTAGATGGAGTCAATGGAAGGGAGGTTGGTTTGTGCGATGGTCTGGGTTGCGTCCACAATTCGCTGCAATTCCTTGCGGTCTTGGATGGAGCTGGGAGGGAGGGAAGAGGGAGTGGCCAGGGCGTGACTGGTCTTTGATTCCGCTGTTCTGGGTGTGGCATGTCTGACCAGGTAGCAATACTGCACTGCCCGCTTGGAATGGGACTTGGAGCCTTTGACTGACCGCATGTCCCTACCCAGAGGGACAGTAGGGACAGGAGTCATGTCATGGCCAAGCTGGCACTGGGCAGCAGGTCTTCTAACCTGGAGAGTGGCCAAGCATGTGAATGGTGCAGTGCTGGAGGCCTCACTGCAGCCTGGGGCCCCATTAGACCAGGCAGTGCTGGAGGCCTCACTGCAGCCTGGGACTCCATTAGACCAGGCAGTGCTGGAGGCCTCACTGCAGCCTGGGACATTAGACCAGGTAGTGATGGAGGCCCCACTGCAGCCTGAGGCTCCATTAGACCAGGTAGTGATGGAGGCCCCACTGCAGCCTGGGGCTCCATTAGAGGGGGCAGTGCTGGAGGCCTCACTGCAGGCTGGAGGCCTCACTGCAGCCTGGGACTCCATTAGAGGGGGCAGTGCTGGAGGCCTCACTGCACTGGGGCTCCATTAGAGCAGGTAGTGCTGGAGGCCTCACTACAGCCTGGGGCTCCATTAGAGGGGCAGTGCTGGAGGCCCCACTGCAGCCTGGGGCTGGAGTGGAAGGGACGGGGCCTGCAGAGGCACGGAGCGGTGGAGCAGCGGTGGACAACATCGCTAGGCCAGGCCAGGCCTACCCTGCAACTCCCACCCTGTGCCGTCGCCACGACAACCGGCCTATATGGCCAAGGCAAGACTCTAACAACTTTATAACAATTCCGGACTAGAAGGTTACAAGATGGCACCTGAAAAATGATGACTCTTCAGGTCGAGGCTGTGGAGGCCAAGTCAATGCATGTTTTAAGGCCGAGATAGATAGATTCTTGATTAGTGCGGGTGTCAGGGGTTACGGGGAGAAGGCAGGAGAATGGGGTTGGGAAAGAGAGATCGATCAGCCGTGATTGAATGGCGGAGTAGACTTGATGGGCCGAATGGCCTAATTCTGCTCATGTCACCTATGAACTTATGAACTAATGATAGTAGCCGTTCAGTTGGGAACAGCACAAGAACTGAACACACTATTCTGGGAAGAAATAGAGGAAGTGAGTCATGCCACTAAACTGTTACAGAATTTCGGGACATTGAGATAATGTTGAACTAGAGAGGAGGTAAGAGTGTAAAAAAAAAAAGTTTCAGATCCCCTTCGCACTGGTGTTTCTTTCCTGTTGATATCAGGCATCAGTTCCACAGACAAAGTCCAATGTCCACAATGGGGTAGAGGTGAATGGGACAGTACCCTAGCTTATGGAAGGGCCGTTCAGAAGCCTGATAACAGAGGGGAAGAAGCTGTTCCTGAGTCTGGTGGTGCACGCTTTCAAGCTTCTGTACCTTCTGCCGGACGGGAGCGGGGAGAAGAAGGAATGACCAGGGTGGGACAGTCTTTGATTTTGCTGAAGGTAGCCACAGAGTGCTGGAGTAACTCAGCGGGTCAGGCAGCATCTCTGGAGGAAAAGGATGGGTGACGTTTCAGGTCAGGAGCCTTCAGATTTTGAATGGATTGGCTGCTTTCCCCGAGGCAGCGTGAAGTGTAGATGTATACGCACACCTCCAGATTCAGGGACAGTTTTTTTCCCAGCTGTTATCAGGCAACTGAATCATCCAACCACAACCAGAGAGCAGTGCTGAACTACTATCTACCTCATTGGTGACCCTCGGACTATCCTTGATCGGACTTTGCTGGCTTTACCTTGCACTAAACCGTTATTCTCTTGTGGCTTGCTTGTAAATGGCTGGATTGTAATCATGTGTTGTCTTTCCGCTGACTGGTTAGCACGCAACAAAAGCTTTTCGCTGTACCTCGGTACACGTGACAATAAACTAAACTGAACTGATCGAGGGAATAACGTTTAGTGCAAGACAAGGCCAGTAAAGTCCGATCAAAGAATATCCAAGGGATCCAATGAGGTAGATAGTAGACAATAGACAACAGGTGCAGGAGTAGGCCATTCGGCCCTTCGTGCCAGCACCGCCAATCAATGTGATCATGGCTGATCATCCCCAATCAGTACCCCGTTCCTGCCTTCTCCCCATATCCCCTGACTCCGCTATCTTTAAGAGGCCTATCTAGCTCTCTCTTTAAAGCATCCAGAGAACCAGCCTCCACCGCCCTCTGAGGCAGAGAATTCCACAGACTCACAACTCTCTGTGAGAAAAAGTGTTTCCTCGTCTCTGTTCTAAATGGCTTACCCCTTATTCTTAAACTGTGTGGCCCCTGGTTCTGGACTCCCCCAACATCGGGAACATGTTTCCTGCCTCTAGCGTGTCCAAACCCTTAACAATCTTATATGTTTCAATGAGATCCCTTCCCAGACCAAAACTGCACACAATACTCCAGGTGTGGTCTCACTAGGGCTCTGTACAACTGCAGAAGGACCTTTCTGCTCCTATATTCGATTCCTCTTGTTATGAAGGCCAACATGCCATTTGCTTTCTTCACTGCCTGCTGTACCTGCATGCTTACTTTCATCGACTGATGTACAAGGACCCGTTGTACTTCCCCTTTTCCCAACTTGACGGCATTTAGACAATAATCTGACTTGACGCCATTTAGATGGTAATCTGCCTATTTAGATTGTGAACCTACGCTGCACTCCCTCAATAGCAAGCATTGCAAGAGTAGTGGAGGACCGCTCTCTAGCTGATGATAGGATGGTTCAGGTGCCTGATAACAGCTGGGAAGAAACTGCTGCACAATTTCTTGACTCTACTTCAATAAGCTAATTAATTGTGGATATTAATGGGGTGCAGGGGGTTCTTTGGGGACAGTGAGTTTGGTTTGTGCCTCTCAGTCTGGTGAGCATTAGCAGCTCCTGAGGGCACTGCTCAGCCTGGGATAGAAACACAACATCATTACCTGCAAGGACAAGCACAGCACAGGTGTGTGTCTCTCTCTCCCTCTCTCATCGCTCACCTGGGACAAACGCTCCAGTGATCCAAGTAGCTGCTTGTTGAGTCTTTACCACAATATTATCGCAGAGTCTGTCCTCACCTTCTCCATCGTGGTCTGGTTTGGCTCAGCCACCAAGCACGACACCCGGAGGCTGCAGCCAATCGTCCGATCAGCTGAGAAGGTTATTGGCTGCAACTTTCCCTCCATTGACGAACTGTACACTGCAAGGGCCAGGAAGCGAGCGGGCAAGATCATCTCTGACCCCTCTCACCCTGGCCACAAACTCTTTGAATCACTTCCCTCTGGAAGGCGACTCCGGACTGTCAAAGCTGCCACAGCCAGACATAAAAACTGTTTTTATCCACGAGTAGTTGCTCTACTCAACAGCCAAAAATCTGTAGCCTCCCTTTGATCTGGTATTTTGTTGGTTCACATGCTTGATCAATGGTGTTTTATCATTAATGTTTCATTATTATTAATGTTTAGTGTTTTCTGAGTCATTCGTAACTGTCACTGTATGTCATGTTGTTACTTGTGGGCGGAGCACCAAGGCAAATTCCTTGTATGTGAATACTTGGCCAATAAACTTACTTACTTACTGATTAACTTATTTTTGCACTGGGTTGACACAAAATGCTGGACTAATTCAGCGGGCGAGCCAGCATCTATGGAGAGAAGGAATGGGTGACGTTTCGGGTTGAGACCCTCTCTACAGAGATGCTGCCTCACCCTCTGAGTAAACATCTTTTTAGAAGTGTGAGAGGGGATCTTATTGAAACATATAAGATTGTTAAAGGTTTGGACACGCTAGAGGCAGGAAACATGTTCCCGATGTTGGGGGAGTCCAGAACCAGGGGCCACACAGTTTAAGAATAAGGGGTAAGCCATTTAGAACGGAGACAAGGAAACACTTTTTCTCACAGAGAGTGGTGAGTCTGTGGAATTCTCTGCCTCAGAGGACGGTGGAGGCCGGTTCTCTGGATACTTTCAAGAGAGAGCTAGATAGGGCTCTTAAAGATAGCGGAGTCAGGGGATAGGGGGAGAAGGCAGGAACGGGGTACTGATTGGCGATGATCAGCCATGATCACATTGAATGGCGATGCTGGCTCGAAGGGCCGAATGGCCTACTCCTGCGCCTATTGTCTATTGTCTGTTGTAAATATATTGGTTTGCAACTAACCAGGTGATTTTGCTCAGACTGATCAGTCTCTGTTGTAGAGGAAATAACCTGCCCTGTCCTCATAACTAAAATTCTCCTGCCCGAACAATAGGCTCCACGCCCTCCCCATGTTGTATAACGAGCAGGACTAGATGTGGAACTCACCCCAGGCCCAGACTCACCACAATCTCTCAACACTAACATTCCATACTCTACTCGATGGGCTGAAGGGCCTGGACCAGTCGCACCCTGGCCACCCCCTCTTCTCCCCTCTCCCATCGGGCAAGAGGTACAGAAGTGTGAAAACGCACACCTCCAGATTCGGGGACAGTTTCTTCCCAGCTGTTATCAGGCAACTGAATCATCCAACCACAACCAGAGAGCGGTCCTGAACTACTATCTACCTCATTGGTGACCCTCGGACTATCCTTGATCGGACGTTGCTGGCTTTACCTTGCATTAAACGTTATTCCCTTATCATATATCTGTAAATGATTCCATTGTAATCATGTGTTGTCTTTCCGCTGACTGGATAGCATGCAACAAAAGCCGTTCACTGTACCTCGATACACTTGACAATAAACTAAACTGAACTGTTTCCATGCTGTATCTCTAAACTACACTAAGATTTTATCCCAACCATAAAAAGGCACAGAATGCTGGAGTAACTAAGCGGGTCAGGCAGCATCTGTGGAGAACATGGATAGGTGACGTTTCACAGAGTGCTGGAGTAACTCAGCGGGTCAGGCAGCATCTGTGGAGAACATGGATAGGTGACGTTTCACAGAGTGCTGGAGTAACTCAGCGGGTCAGGCAGCATCTATGGAGCTAAGGAAATAGGCAACGTTGCCTATTTCCAGAAGGATTTCGGCCCGAAAAGTTGCCTATTTCCTTAGCTCCATAGATGCTGCTGCACCATAACTCAGCAGGTCAGGCAGCATCTGTGGAGAACATGGATAGGTGACGTTTCACAGAGTGCTGGAGTAACTCAGCGGGTCAGGCAGCATCTGTGGAGAACATGGATAGGTGACGTTTCACAGAGTGCTGGAGTAACTCAGCGGGTCAGGCAGCATCTGTGGAGAACATGGATAGGTGACGTTTCACAGAGTGCTGGAGTAACTCAGCGGGTCAGGCAGCATCTGTGGAGAACATGGATAGGTGACGTTTCACAGATTGCTGGAGTAACTCAGCGGGTCTCGACCCGAAACCTCACCCATTCCTTCACTCTATAGATGCTGCCTCACCGGCTGAGTTTCTCCAGCATTTTTGTCAACCTACAAACCTGTATGTCTTTGGAGCGTGGGAGGAAACCGGAGCACCCGGAGAAAAATACGCGTTCAAGGCGAGAAGGTAGAAACTGCGTACAGACAGCGCCCGTAGTCGGGATGGATGTTCGGGTCTCTGGCGCTGTGAGGCAGCAACTCTACCGCTGTGCTGCCCAGAGTAATTGTAGTGCCATGTACAATATGAATTAGTCTCTTAATGCATTTTTGCTTTCTATAGGGAGAGTTGTGGGTGTATGGAACGAGCTGCCAGAGGAGGTAGTTGAGGCAGGGACTACCCCACTGTTTAAGAAACATTTAGACAGGTACATGGATAGGACAGGTTTAGAGGGATATGGGCCAAACGCAGGCAGGTGGGACTAGTGTAGATGGGACATGTTGGCCAGTATGGGCAAGTCGGGCCGAATGGCCTGTTTCCACGCTGTATAACACTGTAGACACAAAGTGCTGGAGTATCTCAGTGGGTCAGGCAACACCTCGGGGAAATGCTGCCTGACCCGCTCCGTTACTCCCGTGGACAAGCTAGATGCAGGAAAAATGTTCCCAATGTTGGGCGAGTCCAGAACCAGGGGTCACACAGTCATAGAATAAAGGGGAGGTCATTTAAGACTGAGGTGAGAAAAAAACGTTTTCACCCAGAGAGTTGTAAATTTGTGGAATTCCCTGCCACAGAGGGCAGTGGAGGCCAAGTCACTGGATGGATTTAAGTGAGAGTTAGATAGAGCTCTAGGGGCTAGTGGAGTCAAGGGATATGGTGAGAAGGCAGGCACGGGTTATTGATTGGGGACGATCAGCAATGATCACAATGAATGGCGGTGCAGGCTCGAAGGGCCGAATGGCCTCCTCCTGCACCTATTGTCTATGTTTCTATGTTTCTATGTGTCGATCTCCCCACGGTTCACAACTTAAGAGAGAGAGTGGGAGAGAGAGAGAGAGAGAGAGAGAGAGAGAGAGAGAGAGAGAGAGAGAGGGAGAGAGAGAGAGAGAGAGAGTGGGAGAGAGAGAGAGGGAAAGAGAGAGAGAGAGAGAGAGAGAGAGAGAGAGAGAGAGAGAGAGAGACAGAGAGAGAGAGAGAGAGGGAGGGAGAGAGGGAGGGGGAGAGAGAGAGAGGGAGAGAGGGAGAGGGAGAGAGAGAGGGAAAGAGAGAGAGGGAGGGAGAGTGCGGAGGGAGACAGGGGGAGGGAGGGGGAGGGAGAGGGGGAGGAGGGGGGAGAGAGAGAGGGACGGGGGGAGAGAAGAATGAGAGAGGAGAGAGAGGGGGGAGGAGAGGCGGGAGGAGGGAGAGGGGAGAGAGAGGGAGAGAGAGAGAGAGAGAGAGAGAGAGAGAGAGAGAGAGAGAGAGAGAGGGAGAGAGAGAGAGGGAGAGAGAGAGAGGAAGGAGAGAGACACGTAGAGAGGGAGGCAAGCAGGACTGCAGGGGATTTCCAGCGCTGTGTATTTGCATAGGGCGAGTTGCGGCATTCCCCGGGTTTTAACCCGAGTGTCTTCCTTGTTCCTGGTTCAAGGCGCATGCATACCTGCACCACACACACACACCTACACACACCTACAGAGAGACTGCAGACAGCGAGCGGCGCTGACCAGGGACAGCTATGCAAGGCGCCAGCCCAATCCTCGCTCCTCACGTCCAAGGTAGGAGACATGTCCACGCACCAACAACACAAGCTGGGCGACAATGTGAGCTCCCAGTGCAGGGTACAAGCTATCTGCTCTAAATTACCACCAACCATGGGAGGGGACATGTTCCCCCTCTCCAGTGCAAGCCAGGGGATACGGGGGGGAGAAGGCAGGAACGGGGCACTGATTGGGGATGATCAGCCATGATCACATTGAATGGCTCGAAGGGCCGAATGGCCTCCTCCTGCACCTATTGTCTATTGTAGAGGACTTGTTATCTCAATTGCAAGGTAGGACCGTCTACTATCTTCTCCAATGCAAGGTAGGGTCGCAAGGGCCGAATGGCCTCCTCCTGCACCTATTGTCTATGTTTCTAGGATTCTGTCCAGCTTAACAACATAGCTGATCTTCCGAGGCCCCGAAATAAAACATTGTTACTCCTCCTGTTTAGGAAGGAACTGCAGGTGCTGGTTTAAATCAAAGACACAAAATGCCGGAGTAACTCAGCGAGCCAGGCATTTCTGACTGCTCAGTCTGAAGAAGGGTCTCGACCCAAAACGTCACCTATCCATGTTCTCCACAGATGCTGCCTGACCCGCTGAGTTATGGTCTGTGAAACGCCACCTAGGCAGCAGCATCTATGGAGCTAAGGAAATAGGCAACTTTTCGGGCCGAAATCCTTCTGGAAATAGGCAACGTTTCGGGCCGAAACCCTTGCGGGTTTCGGCCCGAAACGTTGCCTATTTCCTTAGCTCCATAGATGCTGCCTGACCCACTGAGTTACTCCAGCACTCTGTGAAACGTCACCTATCCATGTTCTCCACAGATGCTGCCTGACCCGCTGAGTTACTCCAGCACTCTGTGTCTATCTTCGATTATTACTTGTGTCCCAATAATGCAACACCTGTCTTCCGCTTGCTTGTTTGTGCTGCAACTAGAAACATAGACAATAGGTGCAGGAGTAGCCCATTCGGCCCTTCGAGCCAGCACCGCCATTCAATGTGATCATGGCTGATCATCCCCAATCAGTACCCCGTTCCTGCCTTCTCCCCATATCCCCTGACTCCACTATCTTTAAGAGCCCTATCTAGCTCTCTCTTGAAAGCATCCATAGAACCGGCCTCCACCGCCCTCTGAGGCAGATAATTCCACAGACTCACAACTTTCTGTGTGAAAAAGTGTTTCCTCGTCTCTGTTCTAAATGGCTTACCCCTTATTCTTAAACTGTGTGTGGCCCCTGGTTCTGGACTCCCCCAACATGGGGAACATGTTTCCTGCCTCTAGCGTGTCCGAACCCTTAATAATCTTAAGTACTGATGAACTCACTTTGTCTATTGATGAAATTTCTGATCAAGTTCCCGATGTTAGGGGAGTCTGGCTCGAAGGGCCGAATGGCCTACACTGCACCTATTGTCTATTGCCTATAAACTGTGACCCCTGGTTCTGGAGGCTGCCTGACCCGCTGAGTTACTCCAGCACTTTGTGTTTTGCTCAAGATTCCAGCATCTGCAGTTTCTTGTGTCTCACGTAATTCTTTGTTGACCCCGCCCGATCTTCATACCATGTTCTACGTGCTATCAACACTTATATAATAGTAGATTCCAGCGCATATGTGTTTACTGACATCAGCTTAATTGAATTTCCTTGTTCTGAAGTTCCTTGTTCTCTCTCTCTCCCTTCTTGTATGTCGTTGTCACTGTATGTCATGTTGTCACTGGTGAGCGGAGCACCACGGCAAATTCCTTGTATGTGAATACTTGGCCAATAAACTTATTCATTCATAGAAACATAGAATCATAGAAACATAGTCAATCGGTGCAGGAGGAGGCCACTTTGGATCAAATATTGGTTTTGTTGAGCCAGCACCGCCATTCATTGCGATCATGGCTGATCGTCCCCAATCAATAACCCGTGCCTGCCTTCTCCCCGTATCCCTCGACTCCACTAGCCCCTAGAGCTCTATCTAACTCTCTCTTAAATCCATCCAGTGACTTGGCCTCCACTGCCCTCTGTGGCAGGGAATTCCACAAATTCACAACTCTCTGGGTGAAATTTTTTTCCCACCTCAGTCTTAAATGGCCTCCCCATTCATTCTTTCTTTCTAAAGCGGTTGGATCTGTGGAACGTTGGATGATGAGACACATCTCATCGGCTTGGATTGTTTTCTCTGGAACGCCAGAGGTTGAGGGGACACCTGGTAGCAGCGTATAAAATGATGAAAGGCAAAGGCAGTCAGAATCTTTTTTCTCCAGGGTGGTGATGTCAAAGAGTCGAGGACGTGGCTTAAAGGTGAGAGGGGCAAAGTTTAAAGGAGATGCGTGGGGAGGAGTTTGGTTTAGTTTGGTTTAGAGATACAGCACGGAAACAGGCCCTTCGGCCAATCGAGTCCATGCCGACCAGCGATCCCCGCACATTGACACTATCCAACACACATTAGGGACAATTCCCATTTACACCAAGCCAAGGTGATAGGAGCAGAAGTAGGCCATTCGGCCCATCAAGCCTACTCCGCCATTCAATCATGGCTGATCTATCTCTCCCTCCTAACCCCAAATTCCTGCCTTTTCCCCATAACCTCTGACAATTGAAGTATTGTCTATTGTCTATAATCAAGAATCTATCTATCCCTGCCTTAAAAATATCCACTGACTTGGCCTCCACAGCCGTCTGTGGTTCAGTTGCCTGATAACAGCTGGGAAGAAACTGTCCCTGAATCTGGAGGTGTGTGCGTTTTCACACTTCTGTACCTCTTGCCCGATGGGAAAGGGGAGAAGAGGGAGTGGCCGGGGGTGAGACTGGTCCTTGATGATGCTGCTGGCCTTGCCGAGGCAGCGTGAGGTGTAGATGGAGTCAATGGAAGGGAGGTTGGTTTGTGTGGTGGAATGGAAGCTATGAGATAATAATTCTCACAACACCACTTCATAACGTCTAGGGTAGACAAAATTGCTGGAGAAACTCAGCGGGCGGGTGCTCTACCTATCGTACATGAGTTTGAACTGATTGTAGATATGTATGGCTTTGAGACATAGAGTGGAAACAGGCCCTTCAGCCCATCAAGTGACTAGTAATCACCCGCACTCTAGTACTATCCCACTCACCAGGGACATTTTACAATTTTAACCAAAGCCAATTAACCTACAAACCTGTCCGTTTTTTGGGAGGAAACCGCCCGGAAAAAACCCATGCGGGTCACGGGGAGAACGTGCAAACTCCGTACAGACAGCGCCCGTAGTTGGGATGGAACCCGGGACAGTTCCTGCGCTGTGAGGCAGCAACTCTCTCTAACTTCTACAGGTGCACAGTAGAGAGCATGCTGACCGGTTGCATCGTGGCTTGGTTCGGCAATTTGAGCGCCCTGGAGAGGAAAAGACTACAAAAAGTAGTAAACACTGCCCAGTCCATCATCGGCTCTGACCTTCCTTCCATCGAGGGGATTTATCGCAGTCGCTGCCTCAAAAAGGCTGGCAGTATCATCAAAGACACACACCATCCTGGCCACACACTCATCTCCCTGCTACCTTCAGGCAGAAGGTACAGGAGCCTGAAGACTGCAACGTCCAGGTTCAGGAATAGCTACTTCCCCACAGCCATCAGGCTATTAAACCAGGCACGGACAAACTCCAATTATTAATAACCCATTATGTGTTTATTTGCACTTTACCAGTTTATTTATTCACATGTGTATATATTTATATTATGGTATATGGACACACTGATCTGTTCTGTAGTAAATGCCTACTATGTCCTGTTGTGCTGAAGCAATGCAAGAATTTCATTGTCCTATACAGGGACACATGACAATAAACTCACTTGAACTTGAACTTGAACTCTACCGCTGCGCCTCTGTTTGCTGTCCACATGGTTACGTTGCTGAGAACTCTTTTTGTGGAACTGATGGGTTTCAACGCTGAGGACTATATTCTGCACTCTGTATATTCCCCTTTGCTCCACCTATTGTGCTTGAGTTTGTGTACAGTGTTATCTGATCTGTTTGGATCGCATGCAAAACACTTTTTTACACTCTAGCCCTAATAATAAACTTACACCGAAACTTATCTGATTTATCGCATTTATCACAACACGCTGCATATTTCATAATCATCCTGTTCGAGTTGCAGATAAAAAGGGAAATAAATTAAAGGAATGGAATCACCAATCGAGGCCGCTCTTGAGAATAGGCAAGGTCACTGACACACACTTTTCCCAGAAAGAACACTTGCAGAATCTGCCCTGCTTAAATTCCCAGAAACAGGGTTAAAGTTTCACTCCACAACTTGCGCTTTTGGTAAAAAAACACATTATACTGACTTCAGAAAGAAACAAAATGCTGAAGATCATTCTGAAGAAGGGTCTCGACCCGAAACGTCGCCTATTCCTTCGCTCCATAGATGCTGCCTCACCCGCTGAGTTTCTCCAGCATTTTTGTCCCGCTTCGATTATTCCAGCATCTGCAGTTCTTTCTTAAACAAATGCTGAAGTAAATCAGCTGAGAACATGGATGGGTGACGTTTCGTGTTGGGTCCCTTCTTCAGATCTGAAACGTCACCTATCCATGTTCTCCACAGATGTTGCCTGAACCCGCTGAGTTACTCCAGCACTCTGTGAAACGTCACCTATCCATGTTCTCCACAGATGCTGCCTGACCCCGCTGAGTTACTCCAGCACTCTGTGAAACGTTACCTATCCATGTTCTCCACAGATGCTGCCTGACCCGCTGAGTTATGGTGCAGCAGCATCTATGGAGCGAAGGAAATAGGCAACGTTTCGGGCCAAACCTTCTGGAAATAGGCAACGTTTCGGGCCGAAACCCGGAAGGGTTTCGACCCGAAACGTTGCCTATTTCCTTAGCTCCATAGATGCTGCTGCACCCGCTGAGATACTCCAGCACTCTGTGAAACGTCACCTATCCACGTTCTCCACAGATGCTGCCTGACCCGCTGAGTTACTCCAGCACTCTGTGAAACGTCACCTATCCAAGTTCTCCACAGATGCTGCCTGACCCGCTGAGTTACTCCAGCACTCTGTGAAACGTCACCTATCCATGTTCTCCACAGATGCTGCCTGACCCGCTGAATTATTCCAGCACTCTGTGAAACGTCACCTATCCATGTTCTCCACAGATGCTGCCTGACCCGCTGAGTTACTCCAGCACTCTGTGAAACGTCACCTATCCATGTTCTCCACAGATGCTTCTGTACCCGCTGAGTTACTCCAGCACTCTGTGAAACGTCACCTATCCACGTTCTCCACAGATGCTGCCTGACCCGCTGAGTTATTCCGGCACTCTGTGTCTTTCCTTGGTAAACCAGCATCTGCAGTTCCTTGTTTCTACCTAGACTTACTTACCATGAAGGCACGGTGGCGCAGCGGTAGAGTTGCTGCCTCACAGCTCCAGAGACCCGGGTTCCATCCTGACCACGGGCGCTGTCTGTACGGAGTTTGTACCTTCTTCCCCGTCAACATATGGGTTTTCTCCGCGTGCTCCGGTTTCCTCCCACATTCCAAAGACGTGCAGGTTTGTAGGTTAATTGGCTTTGGTAAATTTGTCCCTAGTGTGTGTAGTGTAGTACAGTTTAGTTTATTGCCACATTCACTGAGGTACAGTGAAAACTATTGTGTGTTATAGAAACATAGAAAATAGGTGCAGGAGTAGGCCATTCGGCCCTTCGAGCCATTCAATATGATCATGGCTGATCATCCAACCCAGTATCCTGTACCTGCCTTCTCTCCATACCCTCTGATCCCTCTAGCCACAAGGGCCACATCTAACTCCCTGTTAAATATAGCCAATGAACTGTGGCCTCAACTACCCTCTGTGGCAGAGAATTCCACAGATTCACCACTCTCTGTGTGAAAAATGTTTTTCTCATCTCGATCCTAAAAGATTTCCCCCTTATCCTTAAACTGTGACCCCTTGTTCTGGACTTCCCCAACATCGGGAACAATCTTCCTGCATCTAGCCTGTCCAACCCCTTAAGAATGTTGTAAGTTTCTATAAGATCCCCCCTCAATCTCCTAAATTCTAGAGAGTATAAACCAAGTCTATCCAGTCTTTCTTCATAAGACAGTCCTGACATCCCAGGAATCAGTCTGGTGAACCGTCTCTGTACTCCCTCTACGGCAAGAATGTTACCCAGTCGGTGGAAAGACAACACATGATTACAGTCGAGGCAGCCATTTAGTGGATGGAACCCGTGTCTCTAGTGCTGTAAAGGGTCTGTTGTCCCACTTGGCGATTTTTTCCAGCGACTGCTGGCGTCATATCAGGGTCGCCAAAAGATTTTGAACATTTCAAAATCCAGCAGCGACAAAAAAAATGTCGCGACACTTGAAAAAACACCGCACGCCCATACGGCCATCACGCCGCGACTTTTTCGGTGACCTGATTACGTCAGTCAATGATGCCGGCAGTCGCCGAAAAATCACCAAGTGTGACAGGCCCTTCAGGCGGTAGCTCACCCGCTGTGCCACCATGTTGCCTTTGACTTCCTTTGACCTGGGAAAAAGGTTCTGACTGTCTACCCTATCTACACTTCTCATAGTTCAACATGCTTCTTTCAAGTCTCCCCTTAATCGCAGCTTCTCCAGACAAAATGATTCGATTTTACCCAACCCTGTAGTCGATGGCATCTATTCAACGTTCCTTTGGGAAGATGAGGAGGAATTTCTTTAGTCAGAGGGTGGTGAATCTGTGGGATTCTTTGCCACACAGACGGCGGTGGAGACAATAGACAACAGGTGCAGGAGTAGGCCATTCGGCCCTTCGAGCCAGCACCGCCATTCAATGTGATCATGGCTGATCATCCCCAATCAGTACCCCGTTCCTGCCTTCTCCCCATATCCCCTGACTCCACGATCTTTAAGAGCCCTATCTAGCTCTCTCTTGAAAGCATCCAGAGAACCTGCCTCCATCGCCCTCTGAGGCAGAGAATTCCACAGACTCACCACTCTCTGTGAGAAGAAGTGTTTCCATTCTAAATGGCTTACTCCTTATTCTTAAACTATGACCCCTGGTTCTGGACTCCCCCAACATTGGAAGGCCAGGGAATGTGTCTGCCTAATACGGGAGCCATGTGCGCAGTGCAAAGGCAGGAGCATGGGGTTAGGAGGGAGGGATAGACCAGCCGTGATTGAGAAAAAGATGAGAAAAACATTTTTCATACAGAGAGTGGTGAATCTGTGGAACTCGCTGCCACAGAAGGTAGTTGAGGCCAATTCATTGGGGAGAAGGCAGGAGAATGGGGTTTAGGAGGGAGAGATAGATCAGCCATGATTGAATGGCGGAGTAGACTTGATGGGCCGAATGGTCTAATTCTGCTCCCATCACCTATGAACTGATGGTCTCCCCTTGTGTGTTCCAGATGGCAGTGAGCCAGAGGAGGTGTGTTCCTGGCTGCAGCCTGGGCCCGCATGCAGCCACCGTGCGTGCGGTGACCGGCAGCAATGCAGCAGCGATGCATGGGAGCCTGCAGCCCGCGGCCCGCGCTGCTCACCGCCACGCCCCCCGGTGGCGGGCCACGTGCGTCAGCGCCCCCTCTCCCCACCGCCAACCCAGCGTGTATCCCAGGAGCCCATGGAGTCCGACGTCAACGACTTTGCCGCCGCGAGCCGCCCGGAGCGTTCTTCGTCTCCCGGATCCGGGAAGGGCCGCCGGGACTGGTGCCCGCCGGAGACAGAGGGGGCCCCCTTCGACAGGAACCACTGCCTCCCCTCCGGAGGCCGTGGGCATCCACGGGGCAGCGGGGAGTGGGGGGAGGCCCCCAGTCTAACCCCAGGCCCAGCTACCTGCAGTTTCTCCCCCCTCCCCCGCCCCCCCCCACCGCCCGGCAACGCTCAAGGTACAATGAAGGATCCACCTCTTGCAGCCAGGACCAACACGTGTGTCTATCCGGTACTGGCACTTTCCCTTGCAGCAACTGCTACGACCTCCCCCTCGACTCCATCCAAGGACCCCCAGGATGACTTTGGCCTGGGTCAGCTGGGACTTCGCCAACACCTCCGGGTTCGCCACTCCTCTCCCGTGCTCAGCTTCAGGCCCATCCGACCTTTCTGTGGGCCTCCTCCATGGAGATTCCCCCCGGCACCCCAGCGGTATCATTGACCTCCATTTCATCCAGCTTTCTCCCTCCTTTCCGACCCTTCCCATCCCAGCCCAGCTCCGCCCTGCATTCTTCCCCTCCCCCCCACCCACCCCACCAGGTGAAGAACTCGACCGAAACACCTGTTCCTTCATCCAACAATGCTCACAGCTGAGTTTCTCCAGCATTTTCTGCCATCTTGTAAGTACATTTGTGTCTGAATATTTATCACCTATTAATTACTAGATTCTCAAGATTCCAGCATCTGTAGTTCAGTGTCAGGGGATATAGGGGAGAAGGCCCATGGAACGAGTTCCTTGTGTCTGATGGATGGGGATGATGCCAGCTGACATGACCTTTGCAGAAGAATAAACACTTGACTCATGGCGGTCACAGCTGAGCTCGAAGGGCCGAATGGCCTACTCCTGCACCTTCAATGTGTCTGATTGTCTATTGTTCTCCCCTATTCCCTGACTTGCTATCTTTAAGGTGTATCTTGGACATAGGTCAGGAGGGACTAGACCATGGGGGGGGATAGGATGGAGTCAAGGTACAAGAAGGATCTCGGCCTGAAACGTCAGCTATCCATGTTCTCCACAGATGCTGCCTGACCCACTGAGTTACTCCAGCACTCTGTGAAACGTCACCTATCCATGTTCTCCACAGATGCTGCCTGACCTGCTGAGTTACTCAAACTATAGTGTATTTGAGTTTAGTTTAGAGATACAGCGTGGAAACAGGCCCTTCGGCCCACCGTGTCCGTGCCGGCCAGCGATCCCCGCACGCTAACACTACCCCACACACACTTGGGAACAATTTACAATTTTACCGCAACCAATGAATCTACAAAACCCGCACGTCTTTGGAGCGCGGGAGGAAACCGGAGCGCCCGGAGAAAACCCACGCGGGTCACGGGGAGAAGGTACAAACTCCGAGTCTCTGGCGCTGTGGGGCAGCAACTCTAACGCTGCCACTTTTAATAGAAACATAGAAACATAGACAATAGGTGCAGGAGGAGGCCATTCGGCCCTTCGAGCCAGCATCACCATTCATTGTGATCATGGCTGATCGTCCCCTATCAATAACCCGTGCCTGCCTTCTCTCCATACCCCTTGACTCCACTAGCCACTAGAGCTCTATCTAACTCTCTCTTAAATCCATCCAGTGACTTGGCCTCCACTGCCCTCTGTTGCAGGGAATTCCACAAATTCACAACTCTCTGGGTGAAAAAGTTTTTTCTCACCTCAGTCTTAAATAACCTCCCCTTTATTCTAAGACTGTGGCCTCTGGTTCTGGACTCGCCCAACATTGGGAACATTTTTCCTGCATCTAGCTAGTCCAGTCCTTTTATAATTCTATATGTTTCTATAAGATCCCCCCCCTCATCCTTCTTGTGTTGCCTATCTCCGCTGGGTTGTAAGCTGCACAAGGGAGATATGAGGTGTGTGTGTGTGTGTTGTGTGTGTGTTCCTGCAGTGGATGTGGCTCTGGGCCACAGGACATGTCCTGATCACACACACACACACACTCCCTTATCTACAGGAAACATCTACACTTCGGGCAGCGGTGAGGCTACCCGTGTGCGCTGATGGGGGGGCAGAGTACTGGCCTGTGGTAACAGACGGGATGGCTGGCGGCTCCTCGTCTGTCTTGGTGTGAGCGTTGAAGGTCTGTGGCAGAGCCGTTACACCCCGCACCGCGCTCCTATCCCCCCCCCTCTCACCGCGACTGCGGTTCCTCCCCGCCTTAACAGCCCTGGGAAAATCGTTCGTCAATAACACGGGCCATTTCTCAGCTTCCTGACGTGCAATTTCCCCTCAACTGACACCCTTCACGCCTTCCAGCCGAACACACACGACACCAGCAAGCAAGCATTCTAATCTTGTAACTATCGCCTCAGTTCGAGGTAAATAATAATAATAATAATAATAATAACTTTATTTATAAAGCACTTTAAACAACTGCAGTTGCCACAAAGTGCTGTACATGAGAACTCATGGACAAGAAGTTATTACAAACCATTAAAAACCGTAATACAAAGGACTATAAAACAGTAAAAATTAAAATACATTAAAAGCACTAAAAACAGGAGCAATGTCTCAGCCAGTGTTGAAAGCCAGAGAATAAAAATGAGTTATTAGGGTGGATTTGAAGATGGACAGTGAGGGGGCCTGTCTGATGTGCAACGGCAAGGTGTTCCAGAGTGCCGGAGCAGCAACAGAGAAGGCTCTATCCCCTCTGAGCTTCCGCTTAGACCTTGGTACTTTGTGAGCATTGTGTGCAGTTTCATACAGGAGCAAAGAGGTCCTTCTGCAGTTGTACAGAGCCCTAGTGAGACCACACCTGGAGTATTGTGTGCAGTTTTGGTCCCCTAATTTGAGGAAGGACATTCTTGCTATTGAGGGAGCGCAGCGTAGGTTTACAAGGTTAATTCCCGGGATGGCGGGACTGTCATATGCTGAGAGAATGGAGCGGCTGGGCTTGTACACGCTGGAGTTTAGAAGGATGAGAGGGTATCTCATTGAAACATATAAGATTATTGAGGGCTTGGACACGCTAGAGGCAGGAAACATGTTCCCGATGTTGGGGGAGTCCGGAACCAGGGGCCACACAGTTTAAGAATAAGGAGTAAGCCATTTAGAACGGAGATGAGGAAACACTTTTTCACACAGAGAGTTGTGAGTCTGTGGAATTCTCTGCCTCAGAGGGCGGTGGAGGTCGGTTCTCTGGATACTTTCAAGAGAGAGCTAGATAGGGCTCTTAAAGATAGCGGAGTCAGGGGATATGGGGAGAAGGCAGGAACGGGGTACTGATTGGGGATGATCAGCCATGGTCACAATGAATGACGGTGCTGGCTCGAAGGGCCGAATGGCCTACTCCTGCACCTATTGTCTATTGTCTATTGTCAAACAGCAGTCCAAATGGAGAAACAAGGAACTGCAGGTGCTGGTTTCCCAAGGAAAGGCACAAAGTGCTGGAGTAACGCTCCTGCCGGGCTGGAGAGGGAAGAAGAGGGAGTGTTCATGTTCAAAAGTGATAGGAGCAGAATTAGACCATTCGGCCCATCAAGTCTACTCCACCATTCAATCATGGCTGATCTATCTCTCCCTCTCAACCCCATACTCCTGCCTTCTCCCCATAACCCCTGACACCCGCACTAATCAAGAATCTATCTATCTCTGCCTTAAATATATCCACTGTATGGAAACATATCCAGGGTGGGGGAGGGATGGAGCGAGAGAGGAAAAGCAAGGGTTACGATGTTGGAGTAAGGTGCCCGAGCAAAATATGAGATGGTGTTCCTCCAATTTACGCTGGGCCCCACTGTGACAATGGAGGAGGCCCAGGACAGAAGGCTTTGTGTGTGGGGATGGGAGGGTGACAATAGACAATAGACAATGGGTGCAGGAGTAGGCCATTCGGCCCTTCGAGCCAGCACCGCCATTCAATGTGATCATGGCTGATCATCCCCAATCAGTACCCCGTTCCTGCCTTCTCCCTATATCCCCTGACTTCGCTATCTTTAAGAGCCCTATCTAGCTCTCTCTTGAAAGCATCCAGAGAACCTGCCTCCACCGCCCTCTGAGGCAGAGAATTCCACAGACTCACCACTCTCTGTGAGAAAAAATGTTTCCTCGTCTCCGTTCTAAATGGCTTATAGAACATAGAAACATAGACAATAGGTGCAGGAGTAGGCCATTCGGCCCTTCAAGCCTGCACCGCCATTCAATATGATCATGGCTGATCATCCAACTCAGTATCCTGTACCTGCCTTCTCTCCATACCCTCTGATCCCCTTAGCCACAAGGGCCGCATCTAACTCCCTCTTAAATATAGCCAATGAACTGGCCTCGACTACCCTCTGTGGCAGAGAGTTCCATTTTCACCACTCTCTGTGTGAAAAAAGTTCTTCTCATCTCGGTTTTAAAGGATTTCCCCCTTACCCTTAAGCTGTGACCCCTTGTCCTGGACTTCCCCAACATCGGGAGCAATCTTCCTGCATCTAGCCTGTCCAACCCCTTAATAATCTTGTATGTTTCAATAAGATACCCTCTCATCCTTCTAAGCTCCAGAGTGTACAAGCCCAGCCGCTCCACTTTCTCAGTTTACGACAGTCCCGCCATCCCGGGAATTAACCAGGTGAACCTACGCTGCACTCCCTCAATAGCAAGAATGTCCTTCCTCAAATTAGGGGACCAAAACTACACCCAATACTCCAGGTGTGGTCTCACTAGGGCTCTGTACAACTGCAGAAGGAGCTCTTTGCTCCTGTATTCAGGACAGAAGGCTTTCTGTCTGGGAATGGGAGGGGGAGGGGGTGGGGCTTTAAGTGTTTATGAAGCGGGAGATGAGGTAGGTTTAGGGGGACGGAGCAGAGGTGTCGAGCGAGCCTGCGTTTGGTCTCGGCGAGATACCGGAGTGTTGTGGAAGTGGAGGCGTTGGTGGGCTTTCTTGGTCGTTGTTTAAGAAGGGGAACTGCAGATGCTGGAAAATCGAAGGTAGACAAAAGTGCTGGAGAAACTCAGCGGGTGCAGCAGCATCTATGGAGTGAAGGAAATAGGTAACGTTTCGGGCCGAAACCCATAAGGGTTTCGGGCCGAAACGTTGCCTATTTCCAGAAGGGTTTTGGCCCGAAACGTTGCCTATTTCCTTCGCTCCATAGATGCTGCTGCACCATAACTCAGCGGGTCAGGCAGCATCTGTGGAGAACATGGATAGGTGATGTTTCACAGAGTGCTGGAGTAACTCAGTGGGTACAGCAGCATCTATGGAGCTGTACCCACTTCCGGGTTTCGGCCCGAAACGTTGCCTATTTCCTTCGCTCCATAGATGCTGCTGCACCATAACTCAGCGGGTCAGGCAGCATCTGTGGAGAACATGGATAGGTGATGTTTCACAGAGTGCTGGAGTAACTCAGTGGGTACAGCAGCATCTATGGAGCTGTACCCACTTCCGGGTTTCGGCCCGAAACGTTGCCTATTTCCAGAAGGGTTTCGGCCCGAAACGTTGCCTATTTCCTTCGCTCCATAGATGCTGCTGTACCCGCTGAGTTTCCCCAGCGCTTTTGTCTACATTCTTGGCCGTTGCTTCAGTGTGGGTGGTTGTTGGTGATGTGCCCCGGTTGAGTTAACGCCAGGCTTTGCCCCACCCCCTTGTGTTTGTGCCAGCAGGCGGTGCCGTCGGCTGGCAATTGCCACGGTGCCACAACGTCATGGATCATCCACCACGTCCTAACGTGATGTATCGCCGGGCGGCGGAGGAGGAAGCGGCTGCCCGTCCACGCGGGCACTGCGGGGTTGACACCCCCCGTCCCCGCCCACAGAGGGACCCTCGGACTGGAACACTGCCGGGCATCTTCGTGCCAGAGCAACAACAGTGAGTTACTGGGTTACTTTTTTTTTTTTTTTTTTTTTTTTTTTTTTTTTAGTTTAAATTTCAAAATAGACTTTATTCGACAAACAAACAAAAAAAATTAAAATTAAATTAAAAATTAACAAACAAAATTCATCCGACATTTTCGGAGACTATACAAATATTTTCCAGCACTATTTTTTTACATTTGTCAAATTTCACCAAACAGTCCCCCATCCCGTGCCACTCTGTGGCCCCTGTCCAAGTAATACATATATACAATATAACCATATAATATACCATATAACAATTACAGCACGGAAACAGGCCATCTCGACCCTTCTAGTCCGTGCCAAACACATATTCTCCCCTAGTCCCATATACCTGCGCTCAGACCATAACCCTCCATCCCCTTCCCATCCATATAACTATCCGATTTATTTTTAAATGATAAAAACGAACCTGCCTCCACCACCTTCACTGGAAGCTCATTCCACACAGCTACCACTCTCTGAGTAAAGAAGTTCCCCCTCATGTTACCCCTAAACTTCAGTCCCTTAATTCTCAAGTCATGTCCCTTTGTTTGAATCTTCCCTACTCTCAGTGGGAAAAGCTTTTCCACGTCAACTCTGTCTATCCCTCTCATCATTTTAAAAAACCTCTATCAAGTCCCCCCTTAACCTTCTGCGCTCCAAAGAATAAAGCCCTAACTTGTTCAACCTTTCTCTGTAACTTAGTTGCTGAAACCCAGGCAACATTCTAGTAAATCTCCCCTGTACTCTCTCTATTTTGTTGACATTCTTGCTATAATTAGGCGATCAAAATTGTACACCATACTCCAGAATTGGCCTCACCAATGCCTTGTACAATTTTAACATTACATCCCAACTTCTATACTCAATGTTTACACAGTGCGAAAATTCCATCTGACATTTTCATTTCCACAAAAATGTCCCCCACCCGTGCCACTCATGTGGCCCCCTGGGGTGGGATACCTTCCCTTAATTTAATTTGAGGGGCGTCTCCACCATACCTTGCCCCCTATGTCCAGCAGCGGAAGGACCCTAGACTGTGGCCCTCCCCCACCGAGCCTTGGCGTTGGCTGCACCAAGCTTCAGCGAGTCCCTTAGCACGTACTCCTGCAGTCTGCAGTGGGCCAGTCGGCAACATTCCCTGACGGACATCTCGCTCTGCTGGGTGGTGAGCAACGCTCGGGCAGACCAAAGAGCGTCTTTGACCGAGTTGATGACCCTCCAGCAGCACTCGATGTCAGTCTCTGAATGTGTCCCTGGGAACAGTCCGTAAATCACAGAGTCCTCTGTGACGGAGCTGTTCGGGATAAATCGTTCCAGGGACCCTTGCATACCTCTCCAGACTCTCTCTTTGCAAACCCACACTCTGGGTTACTTCGCAATAACCAACCTGATCTCCCGGTGGCTCAGCACTTCAACTCCCCCTCCCATTCCCAATCCGACCTTTCTGTCCTGGGCCTCCTCCATGGCCAGAGTGAGTCCCACCGCAAATTGGAGGAGCAGCACCACCTCGTATTTTGCTTGGGTAGTTTACACCCCAGCGGTATGAACATTGACTTCTCCAATTTCAGGTAGTCCCTGCTTTCTCCCTCCTTCCCCTCCCCTTCCCAGCTCTCCCACAGCCCACTGTCTCCGCCTCTTCCTTTCTTCTTCCCGCCCCCAACCCCCACCCCCACATCAGTGTGAAGAAGGGTCTCGACCCGAATCGTCACCTATTCCTTCGCTCCGTAGATGCTGCCTCACCCACTGAGTTTCTCCAGCATTTTTGTCTACTGGGTTACTTGGGTCACTTTGAACTGGGTGGCACAGTAGACGTGAGGGGCCGAATGGCCTATTTCTGCCACTATGACTTGTCCATGCTTGCCTTAGTGGGTCGGGGCATTGAGGAAATCCACAGACACCCAGGGACAACGTGCAAACTCCACACAGACAGCACAGACGACACAGCGGGTTCTGCGGCGGGTCGTTCAGAAGGTACATAAGGTTCATTTATTGTCACATACACCAATTGGTGTAGTGAAATTTCACAGGCCAGGCCAGGCCAGTCATACAATTTAAAAAAGCAACAGACTCAAAACACATTTTAACATGAACATCCACCACAGTGACTCCTCCACATTCCTCACTGTAATGGAAGGCGAAATAAAGTTCCAAGTCCTTCCCTTGTTGTTCCCTTGTTGTTCTTCCTCGGTCTGGGGCCTCGAGCGCCCCCCTCCGTTGACGGGACGACCTTGACTGCCGTAGCCGGCGGCGTTTTGGCCCTCCGTGTCGAGGCGTTCTGTTCCTGCATCGGGGGGGATGTCAGCTCCCCCGCGCCGGGCGATCAAACCTCGCGTCGGGGCTGGATAAGGGATAAGGGGTAAGCCATTTAGAACGGAGACGAGGAAACACTTTTTCTCACCGAGAGTGGTGAGGCTGTGGAATTCTCTGCCTCAGAGGGCGGTGGAGGCCGGTTCTCTGGATACTTTCAAGAGAGAGCTAGATAGGGCTCTTAAAGGGCTCGAAGGAGTTGAAAGGCCGCCTCGGAATGTCGAGAGCCCCACCGCGGCCTGCGGACGTACCATCAAGGGCTCGCAGTCCCGGGAGAGGCCGAGTCGGGAGCTCCAACGTTGCAGAAGGTTCGACGCGAGGTCTGATGGCCCGGCGCGGGGGGAGCTTACATACCCCGTCCCTGCCTTCTCCCCATATCCCCTGACTCCGCTATCTTTAAGAGCCCTATCTAGCTCTCTCTTGAAAGCATCCAGAGAACCGGCCTCCACCTCCCTCTGAGGCAGAGAATTCCACAGACTCACCACTCTCTGTGTGAAAAAGTGTTTCCTCGTCTCCGTTCTAAATGGCTTACTCCTTATTCTTAAACTGTGTGTGACCCCTGGTTCTGGACTCCCCCAACATCGGGAACATGTTTCCTGCCTCTAGCGTGTCCAAACCCGTAATAATCTTATATGTTTCAATGAGATCCCAGCCCGGAGCCAGTATTTTAGAGGCCAGTGATTTTGACCTGCTGTGCAGTATCTGGATCGACGGTTGCTCTGTGACCTGGATGTTGAGAGGGAGACTGGTGTATGTGGGTTCAGCTGCAGACCACAGAGGGGATTTAACAAAGAATAAAGTGAGCTGTGGTGTGAAGCTGCTTGCTAACTTATCTTCACAGAAATTGTCAGCAATTGTCCCTCCCTGCTCCCGTCCGGCAGAAGGCACAGAAGCTTGAAAGCTCGCACCACCAGACTCGGGAACAGCTTCTTCCCCTCTGTTATCAGGCTTCTGAACGGCCCTTACATAAGCTAGCTGGCCTCAGACGGCAGTGGAGGCCGCTTCTCTGGTTACTTTCAAGAGAGAGCTAGATAGGGCTCTTAAATAAATATAGCGGAGTCATGGGGCTGTCCCACTGTACGAGCTAATTCAAGAGTTCTCCTGAGTTTCCCCTGATTCGAAATTCGGAGAATTTACGGTAATGGCCACTCGTCGGTACTCGGGGCTCTCGTGGACATTTTTCAACGTTGAAAAATCTTCCCGAGCTTACCGCGTTTCCCGAGTACCTGCCGTTAGCGTTACGAGCCGCTAAGAGACGTCCCCGAGCTCCGACGTACCCGCTATGTACATTCTATGTGCTTACCACTGCCCCCTGAGGCAGAGAATTCCACAGACTCACACCTCTCTGTGAGAAAAAGTGTTTCCTCGTCTCCGTTCTAAATGGCTTACCCCTTATTCTTAAACTGTGGCCCCTGGTTCTGGACTCCCCCAACATCGAACGGGAACATGTCTCCTGCCTCTAGCGTGTCCAAACCCTTAATAATCATATATGTTTCAATGAGATGTTTCTCATCCTAAACTCCAGAGCGTACAAGCCCAGCCGCTCCATTCTCTCAGCATATGACCAGGTTACCCTTAGGCAGTACACCAGAGTCACCAGGTTTTTGTGTGTCCTATAGACTTTAGACTTTAGCGATATAGCAAGTAAACAGGCCCTTCAGGAGACCCCGACGAAATAATCCCGTACACTAGTACTGTCCTAGGCGCAGAGGACTATTTTACAGAAGCCAATTAACCTACAAACCTTGATTGGCCGAATGGACTTATGGAGTAAGTAAGTAAGTTTATTGGCCAAGTATTCACATACAAGGAATTTGCCTTGGTGCTCCACCCACAAGTAACAACTTGACATACAGTGACAGTTACGAATGACTCAGAAAACACTAAACATTAATAATAATAAAACATTAATAATAAAACACCATTGATCAAGTATGTGAACCAACAAAATACCAGATCAAAAGGAGGCTACAGATTTTTGGCTGTTGAGTAGAGCTACTACTCGTGGATAAAAACTGTTTTTATGTCCGGCTGTGGCAGCTTTGACAGTCCGGAGTCGCCTTCCAGAGGGAAGTGATTCAAAGAGTTTGTGGCCAGGGTGAGAGGGGTCAGAGATGATCTTGCCCGCTCGCTTCCTGGCCCTTGCAGTGTACAGTTCATCAATGGAGGGAAGGTTGCAGCCAATAACCTTCACCGGAATTTCATTGTTTAAGAAGGAACTGCAGATGCTGGAGAATCGAAGGTTACACAAAAAACCTGGAGAAACTCAGCGGGTGCAGCAGCATCTATGGAGCGAAGGAAATAGGCGACGTTTCGGGCCGAAACCCTTCTGGAAATAGGCAACGTTTCAGGCCGAAACCCTTCCGGGTTTCGGCCCGAAACGTTGCCTATTTCCTTCGCTCCATAGATGCTGCTGCACCTGCTGAGTTTCTCCAGCTTTTTTGTGTAACCTCCGGAATTTAATTGTTCTGTTTTGGGGCTCTGGACAATAAAACTGTTATGTTATTAAAACATGTTCCTTCTTCTAGGGAGGACGTGTCTGCTGCCAACATCAGAGGGATTGGTGTGGAGAGACCTGGCCTGCCCGATGGTGCTGGTGCTGGTGCTGGTGTGGGGGATGAGGAGCATCCTGCAAGGACTGGTGCTACCCCTTCTTCTCCCCCTCCCCGTGGCCCACGAGACCCCACCACTGCCTCCGCATCCCCAGGCAGTCTGAGGACCGTCGATCTCCCCCGCGACTTCCGTAAGTGTCTCACCGTATCGCACTGTGCAGTCGGGGAGACAGAGAGTTACGGACCCAGCCCAGACCATCACACAAACCAACCTCGCCTCCATTGACCTCGTTTGCACCTCACGCTGCCTCGGCAAGGCCAGCAGCATCATCAAGGAAGGATCAAGCCAGACAATGATCAAGCAAATGCCACGCATTCAACATAGATACATTGACAATAGACAATAGGTGCAGGAGTAGGCCATTCGGCCCTTCGAGCCAGCACCGCCATTCAATGTGATCATAGCTGATCATCCCCAATCAGTACCCCGTTCCTGCTTTCTCCCCATATCCCCCTGACTCTGCTACTTTTAAGCTACCATGACCATAGATTCTCCGAATTTCGAATCAGGGGAAACTCAGGAGAGCTCTTGAATTAGCTCGTACAGTGGGACAGCCCCATTACTCCGCAATCTTTAAGAGCCCTATCTAGCTCTCACTTGAAAGCATCCAGAGAACCGGCCTCCACCGCCCTCTGAGGCGGAGAATTCCACAGACTCGCCACTCTGTGAGAAAAAGTGTTTCCTCGTCTCCGTTCTAAATGGCTTACTCCTTATTCTTAAACTGTGTGTGGCCCCTGGTTCTGGACTCCCCCAACATCGGGAACTTGTTTCCTGCCTCTAGCGTGTCCAAACCCTTAATAATCTTATATGTTTCAATGAGATGCCCTCTCATCCTCCTAAACTCCAGAGTGTACAAGCCCAGCCGCTCAATTCTCTCAGCATATGACAGTCCCGCCATCCCGGGAATTAACCTTGTAAACCTACGCTGCACTCCCTCAATAGCAAGAATGTCCTTCCTCAAATTAGGGGGCCAAAACTGCACACAATACTCCAGGTGTGGTCTCACTAGGGCTCTGGATGTGAAGGAACCATGGAAAAAGTTGCCCCTCAGGTTCCTATTAATTAATTTCCCCTTCACCTTAAACCTATGCTCCTGGATTCCCCTACTCTGGGTAAAAGACTATCCATTTACCCGATCTATTCCTCTCATGATTTTGTACACCTCTGTAAGATCACCCCTCGTCCACCTGCTCCTAGCCTGCTCAACCTCTCCCTGTAACTCATGCCCTTGAGTCCTCCTTGTGATTGAGGCAGTGCAGAGTAGGTTCACGAGATTGATCCCTGGGATGGCGGGACTGTCATATGAGGAAAGATTGAAAAGACTGGGCTTGTATTCACTGCAGTTTAGAAGGATGAGGAGGGGGTTCTTATAGAAACATATAAAATTATAAAAGGACTGGACAAGCTAGATGCAGGAAAAATGTTCCCAATGTTGGGCGAGTCCAGAACCAGGGGCCACAGTCTTAGAATAAAGGGGAGGCCATTTAAGACTGAGGTGAGAAGACATTTTTTCACCCAGAGAGTTGCAAATTTGTGGAATTTTTGATCTTCTCTCCGCCCTTCCCATCGGGACAAGTAGTTGATGTGCATGTTTTGTCACACTAGGGAAGGTGTTTGTGACGTACTCCTTGGATACAGCAAATGAGATCTTCCCCTTTGTCAACTTTCTCCGCGGCAATGGCTTTGAGACGACAGTAAGTAGTTTTCTCAATTCCTTGATTCCTTGACCTTCAGCGTTTCTACCCCAGAAACAGTGTATGTTCACAAGTTGCCAGGTGTTAGGAGCAGAATTAGGCCATTCGGCCCAGCACTCTGTGTCTATCTTCGATTATTACTTGTGTCCCAATAATGCAACATCTGTATTCCGCCTTGCTTGTTTGTGCTGCACATAGAAACAGAGAAACGTAGAAAATAGGTGCAGGAGTAGGCCATTCGGCCCTTCTAGCCAGCACCGCCATTCACTATGATCATGGTTGATCATCCAACTCAGTATCTCACCCCAACCATGGACTGTTTACCCTCCTACCATCCGGGAGGCGCTACAGGTCTCTCCGTTGCCGAACCAGCAGGTCGAGGAACAGCTTCTTCCCGACGGCTGTCACTCTACTCAACAACGTACCTCGGTGACTGCCAATCACCACCCCCCCCCCCCGGACACTTATTATTATTTATTCAAATCATGTGCTATGTCGCTCTTCCAGGGAGATGCTAAATGCATTTCGTTGTCTCTGTACTGTACACTGACAATGACAATTAAAATTGAATCTGTATCCTGTTCCTGCCTTCTCTCCATACCCCTTGATCCCTTTAGCCACAAGGGCCACATCTAACTCCCTCTTAAATATAGCCAATGAACTGGCCTCAACTACCCTCTGTGGCAGCGAGTTCCACAGATTCACCACTCCCTGTGTGAAAAATGTTTTTCTCATCTTTTTCTCAATCATGTCTGGTCTATCCCTCCCTCCTAACCCCATGCTCCTGCCTTTGCACTGCGCACATGGCTCCCATATTAGGCAGACACATTCCCTGGCCTTCCAATGTTGGGGGAGTCCAGAACCAGGGGCCACAGTTTAAGAATAAGGGGTAAGCCATTTAGAACGGAGACGAGGAAACACTTCTTCTCACAGAGAGTGGTGAGTCTGTGGGATTCTCTGCCTCAGAGGGCGGTGGTGGCAGGTTCTCTGGATGCTTTCAAGAGAGAGCTGGATAGGGCTCTTAAAGATAGCGGAGTCAGGGGATATGGGGAGAAGGCAGGAACGGGGTACTGATTGGGGATGATCAGCCATGATCACATTGAATGGCGATAGACAAAAGTGCTGGAGAAACTCAGCGAGTGCGGCAGCATCTATGGAGCGAAGGAAATAGGCAACGTTTCGGGTCGAGACCCTTCTTCAGACTGATGTAGGGTGTGGGGGGGGGGGGGGTGAGGAGCAGAAAGGAGAAAGGAAGAGGAGGAGCCCGAGGGCTGAGGGAGATGTGAGAAGGGGAGGAGACAGCAAGGACTACCGGAAATTGAAGGAGTCATAGCCATGAAGGAGTCACCAGCCATAAATGTGAACAAAACCAAGGAGATTGTCGTCGATTTCAGAAGGAAAATTCAGCCCAGTCACACTCCACTTTGCATCAACAACTCAGCAGTGGAGCAGGTGAAAAGCATCAAGTTCCTGGGGGTGCATATAACGGACACCTTAACCTGGTCCACAAACATTACATCTCTGGCAAAACGGGCACAGCAGCGGTTGTACTTCCTCCGCAGGTTGAGAAGTTTACACCTCCACCCTCCCATCCTCACCACATTCTACAGAAGCACAATTGAGTCGGTCATGACCAGCTGCATCTCTACGTGGTGTGGCAGCTGTACAGCTGCGGACTGGAAGTGCCTTCAGAGAGTGGTGAGGACAGCGGAAAAAATCATTGGGACTTCTCTTCCTTCCATCATGGACATGGGGTACAAGCGCTGTCTGAGTAGAGCTAAGGGCATTATCAGAGCCCCCACACACCCACAATTTGGACTGTTCATACTGCTTAACTCTGGGAGGAGGTACCGCAGCATGAAGAGCGGGACAACTAGGTTCTGCAACAGCTTCATCCCCCAGGCCATAAGATTACTGAACAATCAAAAAAACCGCGGCTAGAACTTTTTAAATATCGTCACTTTTAAAAACTTTTTAATATATATTTATTTTACAGAACCATGCGCATGACGCATTTTTATGGACGCACCTAGAACTTTTAACTTTTAACTGATTTTGGAGAGTAAAATGCAACGAAATTTCGTTCAAGGTGCACTGTGTCTAGGTGTATATCTGAATGACAATAAAGTTTTCATTCATTCATTCATTCATTATGCCGCTAGGGTGCAGGCTGTCCAAGCGGAATATGAGGTGCTGCTCCTCCAGTTTCCGGTGGTGAATGGCGGTGCTGGCTGGAAGGGCCGAACGGCCTACTCCCGCACCTATTGTCTATTGTCTACAGTATTGTGGTGCTGGGGTTGTTTTTATTGTTTTGCTTTGTAAATTATTGATTAAATTGATTTTATTTTTGGTTAAAAACAAGTCAGTTGTGTAGGATTTTGTGCGATCGCCTTCAAAGAGCCGGCCTCAATGACCTATATGGTCATTGTAGTGTCCTGTGGGTGAGTTCACAAACTCTATCCCATCCTCGTTGCCAATTGTAGAGTCTTTGGGTACTTGGAACTAACTCAAAAGAACTCTCAGATACAGGAGTAAACTAACAAGTTTCTTTATTGTACGATGCCACCATGAGTCTCCTCTAACGCATGCGTCCCCTCCCACAAGACATAACATATGCTAATTATATTACATACATCACACTCATAAGGTCATAAGGGATAGGAGCGGAATTAGGCCATTCGGCCCATCAAGTCTACTCCGCCATTCAATCATGGCTGATCACTCTCTCCCTCCTAACCCCATTCTCTCTGCATCTGGTTGTCCAACAGATCGACATGTTTGAGAACTCATTACGTGGAATGGACATCACCAAGTGGATGGAAGGATACGTGACCAATGTAAGGAACATGGATAGGTGACGGTTCATAGACTGCTTGAGTAAGACGGCGGGTCAGGAAGCGACTGTGGAGAACATGGATAGGTGACGTATCACAGAGTGCTGGAGTAACTCAGTGGGTCAGGCAGCATCTGTGGAGAACATGGATAGGTGACGTTTCACAGAGTGCTGGAGTAACTCAGCGGGTCAGGCAGCATCTGTGGGGAACATGGATAGGTGACGTTTCACAGAGTGCTGGAGTAACTCAGTGGGTCAGGCAGCATCTATGGAGCTAAGGAAATAGGCAATGTTTCGGGCCGAAACCCGTAAGGGTTTCGGCCCGAAACGTTGCCTATTTCCAGAAGGATTTCGGCCCGAAAAGTTGCCTATTTCCTTAGCTCCATAGATGCTGCTGCACCATAACTCAGCGGGTCAGGCAGCATCTGCGGAGAACATGGATAGGTGACGTTTCACAGAGTGCTGGAGTAACTCAGCGGGTCAGGCAGCATCTGTGGAGAACATGGATAGGTGACTTTTCACAGAGTGCTGGAGTAACTCAGCGGGTCAGGCAGCATCTGTGGAGAACATGGATAGGTGACGTTTCGGATCGAGACACTTGTTCAGACTGAGAGTCTGGTGAAAGGAGATGAGAGATTTTGATGGTATTTAGGACAAATGAATGGAAGATATGCAGAAAGCAATGATGTTCAAGGAAATGTGGAGCCCACAATGGTCCATTGTTGGCTGTGGTGTAGATGATAATGAGTTAACATTGACGGTGGAATTCAAGAGGACAACAGTGAAACTAGTATGACGACTAGGTGTGGGGGAGGGGTGGAGAGGGAGAGAGGGAAAGCCAGGATTACTTGAAGTTAAAGAAGTCAATGTTCACGCTGCTGGGGTGTAAGCTGCCCCAGCAAAATATGAGGTGCTGCTCCTCCGATTTGCGCTGGGCCTCACTCTGACAGTGGAGAAGGCCCAGGACAGAAAGGTCAGTGTGGGAATGGGGAGGGGATTTCAAATTTTTAGCAACTGGGGAGATCACTGGATCACCTGTTCACCTGATGGCTGTTTGAATTGACATGTATGTGAATTTGATCGAAGAACTGAACAGACTAATCTAACTGAAGAACTCAACAGACTAATCAAAATAGGACGTACATGGTAAATGGTAGGGAATTGAAGAATACAGTTGAACAGAGGGATCTGGGAATAACCGTGCATAGTTCCTTGAAGGTGGAATCGCATATAGATAGGGTGGTAAAGAAAGCTTTTGGTATGCTAGCCTTTATAAATCAGAGCATTGAGTAAAGAAGCTGGGATGTAATGTTAAAATTGTACAAGGCATTGGTGAGACCAAATCTGGAGTATGGTGTACAATTTTGGTCGCCCAATTATAGGAAGGATGTCAACAAAATAGAGAGAGTACAGAGGAGATTTACTACAATGTTGCCTGGGTTTCAGCAACTAAGTTACAGAGAAAGGTTGAACAAGTTAGGGCTTTATTCTCTGGAGCGCAGAAGGTTAAGGGGGGACTTGATAGAGGTCTTTAAAATGATGAGAGGGATAGACAGAGTTGATATGGAATTTGAGAATAGGGAAGATTCAAACAAGAGGACATGACTTCAGAATTAAGGGACAGAAGTTTAGGGGTAACATGAGGGGGAACTTCTTTACTCAGAGAGTGGTAGTGGTGTGGAATGAGCTCCCAGTGGAAGTGGTGGCGGCAGGTTCGTTGGTATCATTTAAAAATTAATTGGATAGGCATATGGATGAGAAGGGAATGGAGGGTTATGGTATGAGTGCAGGCAGGTGGGACTAAGGGAAAAAAGTTGTTCGGCACGGACTAGAAGAGCCGAGATGGCCTGTTTCCGTGCTGTAATGGTTATATGGTTATATGGTTATAATGGAAGCACGGTGGCGCAGCGGTAGAGTTGCTGCCTCTCGGCGCCAGAGACCCGGGTTCCATCTTGACTACGGGCGCTGCCTGTACCGAATTTATACCTTCTCCCCGTGACCTGCGTGGGTTTTCTCCGAGATCTTCGGTTTCCTCCCACACTCCAAAGACGTACAGGTTTGTAGGTTAATTGGCTTCAGTGAACTTGTAAATTGTCCCTGGTATGTGTAGGATAGTGTGCGGGGATCGCTGGTCGGCGCTGACCCGGTGGGCCGAATGGCCTGTTGCTGTGCTCTCTGTTTAAAGTCTAAAGGTCTTTGGAGAGGGTGAAGAATGAGACTCATAGAATGCTGCCTCAAGTCGGTGTCACAAGTTTCCACAATAACGTGTTCTAACGTGAACTTTCCACAAGTTCACGTTATAGTAGCAGAATTAGGCCATTCGGCCCATTGAGTCCACTCTGCCATTCAATCATGCCTGATCTCTGCTTCTCAATCCCATTTTCCTGCCTTCTCCCCATAACAATAGACAATAGGCATTGATGAATAGAAATTCTGAATCAATGCTATAAGACTGTTCTGTAAGACAAAATGGTTGGCCAGGTAGACTGAAACAAAGGACATAAGATGGCTGCTGACCAGGCTTGCTGGAACAGGCTGTTAGGCGGGAATACACAATGTCTTGCAGTTACTGTGTAGTCATGAATAAAGGATCACAGGCCCAGTCTGACAAGATTGAGGAATACACAACCCCCCCCCCCCCCCCTTGCCAGGAAGACTAAGGGATGAAATGGTCTGAGATTATGTGTGGTTCCTCTATCATCCCCTTATATGTACATACTTGGTTTCCTGTATTCTTCCAACGTGTCGGTTCTTTGATCGGGGGGGAATGTGGGAGGTGCTAAACGGTGGCATTAACATATAAAGAGCCTTGCAATTAAAGGCAGTCAGCTTGACTCTTTGCCAGGTTGTAACCTGTGTGAAGACTCCTGCTCCATAAACGTACGTTTAAAGCAACCCCGGTGCCTGGTCGATTATTGTCGAAACAACCGATGTGAGAGAGAAACGTGAATCAACAGCATTAGGTGCAGGAGTAGGCCATTCAGCCCTTCGAGCCAGCACCGCCATTAAATGTGATCATGGCTGATCATCCCCAATCAGTACCCCGTTCCTGCCTTCTTCCCGTATCCCCCGACTCCACAATCTTTAAGAGCCCTATCTAGCTCTCTCTTGAAAGTATCCAGAGAACCGGCCTCCACCGCCCTCTAAGGCACAGAATTCCACAGTGTTTCCTCGTCTCCGTTCTAAATGGCTTACTCCTTATTCTTAAACTGTGGCCCCTGGTTCTGGACTCCCCCAACATCGGGAACATGTTTCCTGCCTCTAGCGTGTCCAAACCCTTAATAATCTTATATGTTTCAATGTGATATCCTCTCATCCTTCTAAACTACAGAGTGTACAAGCCCAGCCGCTCCATTCTCTCAGAAAATGGCAGTCCCGCCATCCCGGGAATTAACCTTGTAAACCTACGCTGCACTCCCTCAATAGCAAGAATGTCCTTCCTCAAATTAGGGGGCCAAAACTGCACACAATACTCCAGGTGTGGTCCCACTAGGGCTCTGTACAACTGCAGAAGAACGTCTTTGCTCCTATATTCGATTCCTCATGTTATGTCTGTCGACATTCCGAATGTTCGCAATCTTCCAAAGGAATTTACGTGAGAGAGATCTCCATTCTTACGGTTGTTGGCGATTTCAGCTGTTTCCGTGTCGTTGTCTGCAGAGAGAAGTGATGATAGTCATCGCCATCAGTCCGAAATACAAGCGGGATATCGAGGGAACTGGATTTCAGCAACTGGGAGATGAGCATGGCTTGCACACCAGATACATCCACAAAATGGTGAGACCTCCCGGTACCTGACCTGTTTACCCATCAACCTCCTTGTCACCCACCCCTCTCCCCCCCCCAACACCCTCCCTCCCCCACCATCTCCCCCCCCCCCCCACCCCACTATCCCCGCCACCCCCACCTGACCCGCTGAGTTACTCCAGCACTCTGAAACGTCACCTATCCATGTTCTCCACAGATGCTGCTGCCTGACCCGCTGAGTTACTCGAGCACTCTGTGAAACGTCACCTATCCATGTTCCCCATAGATGCTGCCTGACCCGCTGAGTTTCTCCAGCACTCTGTGAAACGTCACCTATCCATGTTCTCCACAGATGCTGCCTGAGCCGCTGAGTTACTCCAGCACTCTGTGAAACGTCACCTATCCATGTTCTCCACAGATGCTGCCTGACCCGCTGAGTTACTCCAGCACTCTGTGAAACGTCACCTATCCGTGTTCTCCACAGATGCTGCCTGACCCGCTGAGTTATGGTGCAGCAGCATCTATGGAGCTAAGGAAATAGGCAACTTTTCGGGCCGAAATCCTACTGGAAATAGGCAACGTTTCGGGACGAAACCCGTAAGGGTTTCGGCCCGAAACGTTGCCTATTTCCTTAGCTCCATAGATGCTGCTGTACCCGCTGAGTTACTCCAGCACTCTGTGAAACGTCACCTATCCATGTTCTCCACAGATGCTGCCTGACCCGCTGAGTTACTCCAGCACTCTGTGAAACGTCACCTATCCATGTTCTCCACAGATGCTGCCTGACCCGCTGAGTTACTCCAGCACTCTGTGAAACGTCACCTATCCATGTTCTCCACAGATGCTGCCTGACCCGCTGAGTTACTCCAGCACTCTGTGAAACGTCACCTATCCATGTTCTCCACAGATGCTGCCTGACCCGCTGAGTTACTCCAGCACTCTGTGAAGAAACGTCACCTATCCATGTTCTCCACAGATGCTGCCTGACCCGCTGAGTTATGGTGCAGCAGCATCTATGGAGCTAAGGAAACAGGCAACTTTTCGGGCCGAAATCCTTCTGGAAATAGGCAACGTTTCGGGCCGAAACCCTTACGGGTTTCGGCCCGAAACGTTGCCTATTTCCTTAGCTCCATAGATGCTGCCTGACCCGCTGAGTTACTCCAGCACTCTGTGAAACGTCACCTATCCATGTTCTCCACAGATGCTGCCTGACCCGCTGAGTTACTCCAGCACTCTGTGAAACGTCACCCATCCATGTTCTCCACAGATGCTGCCTGACCCGCTGAGTTACTCCAGCACTCTGTGAAACGTCACCTATCCATGTTCTCCACAGATGCTGCCTGACCCGCTGAGTTACTCCAGCACTCTGTGTCTTTTTTAAGAGCTGTATATTTTGTTTGTTGCAGATGCAGGTTGAATTCATCCAACAAGCAAGCATGAACTTCAGATTTATCCCTGTATTATTTCCAAATGCTACCAAGGCAAGTAAAACCAGGTGTTCTAAAGATTCAAACATTTAAAACACATAGATTCAAACCAAATCTGTGAATACTGGGTGGCACGGTGGATGGTGCAGCGGGTAGAGCTGCTGCCTCACAGTGCCAGAGACCCGGGTTCCATCCTGACTACGGGCGCTGTCTGCACGCAGTTTGTACCTTCTCCCCGTGACCTGCGTGGGTTTTTTTCTCCGAGTTCAAGAGTCAAGAGTGTTTTATTGTCATATGTCCCGGATGGGACAATGAAATTCTTACAGAATATGTGAATATGTAAATATTGTAAAGTTTGATAAATAACAATAATATAGTCTTCGGCTTACTGCCACTTTCCAAAGCTGTGCAGGTCTGTAGGTGAATTGGCTTAGTAAATTGTCCCTAGTGTGTGCAGGATAGTGTTAGTGTGCGGGGATCGCTGTTCAGCGCGGACTCGGTGGGCCGAAGGGCCTGTTTCCGTGCTGTATCTCTAAACTTTCAAAAAGTACTTTCACACCTCCTTCCCCCACTCCCCCCCCCCCAACACACCTACCCCACACACACGCCCTCCTCCACACACCTCCCCTGCTACCGCACATACCCCCTCCCGCAAAGCCCCTGATATAGTCACTGTGCACGTATCCTGGGTTTAACCATATAACAATTACAGCACGGAAACAGGCCATCTCGACCCTTCTAGTCCGTGCCGAACACATAATCTCCCCTAGTCCCATATACCTGCGCTCAGACCATAACCCTCCATTCCCTTCCCATCCATATAACTATCCAATTTATTTTTAAATGATAAAAACGAACCTGCCTCCACCACCTCCACTGGAAGCTCATTCCACACAGCCACCACTCTCTGAGTAAAGAAGTTCCCCCTCATGTTACCCCTAAACTTCTGTCCCTTAATTCTCATGTCATGTCCCCTTGTTTGAATCTTCCCTACTCTTAGTGGGAAAAGCTCATCCACGTCAACTCTATCTATCCCTCTCATAATTTTAAAAACCTCTATCAAGTCCCCCCTTAACCTTCTGCGCTCCAAAGAATAAATACCTATCTTGTTCAACCTTTCTCTGTAACTTAGTTGCTGAAACCCAGGCAACATTCTAGTAAATCTCCTCTGTACTCTCTCTATTTTTCTGATGCTGGAATTCATAGTAATTCAGTTAGTTGACAAAAACAATTCAGCGGCACGATGGCGCAGCGGGTAGAGCTGCTGCCTTACAGCACCAGAGGCCCGGGCACCATCCTGACCTCGGCTGGAGTCTGTACGCCCCCTCCGTGACCTCCAGGGCTTCCCCCGGGTCATCCCACATCCCAAAGACACGTGCGGGTTTGTAGGTTCATTGGTTTAAGTAAATTGCCCCAGAGAGTGCAGGATGCAAAAAGTGGGAGCATTTAGTTCAAGGTTTAGTTTAGAGATACAGGAACAGAAGCAGGCCATTCGGCCCATCGAGTAGGTGCCGGCCAGCGATCACCACACACTAACACTATCCTACACGCACCAGGGGACGATTGTACACTTATACCAAGCCAACTAACCTACTGACCTGTACATCCTTTGAAGTGGGCAGATGCGTGGCAGATGCAGTTTAATGCGGATAAATGTGAGGTTATCCACTTTGGTAGCAAAAACAGGAAGGCAGATTTTTATCTAAATGGCGTCAAGTTGGGGAAAGGCACAACGGGATCTGGGGGTCCTTGTACATCAGTCTATGAAAATAAGCATGCAGGTACAGCAGGCAGTGAAGAAAGCAAATGGCATGTTGGCCTTTATAACAAGAGGAGTCGAGTATAGGAGCAAAGAGGTCCTTCTGCAGTTGTACAGAGCACTAGTGAGACCACACCTGGAGTATTGTGTGCAGTTTTGGTCCCCTAATTTGAGGAAGGACATTCTTGCTATTGAGGGAGTGCAGAGTAGGTTTACAAGGTTAATTCCCGGGATGGCGGGACTGTCATATGCTGAGAGAATGGAGCGGCTGGGATTGTACACTCTGAAGTTTAGAAGGATGAGAGGATATCTCATTGAAACATGTAAGATTATTAAGATGTTTGTACACTCTAGAGGCAGGAAACATGTTCCCGATCTTGGTGGCGTCCAGAACCAGGGGCCACAGTTTAAGAATAAGGGGTAAGCCATTTAGAACGGAGACGAGGAAATACTTTTTCTCACAGAGAGTTGTGAGTCTGTGGAATTTTCTGCCTCAGAGTGCGGTGGAGGCCGGTTCTCTGGATGCTTTCAAGAGAGAGCTAGATAGGGCTCTTAAAGATAGTGGAGTCAGGGGATATGGGGAGAAGGCAGGAACGGGGTACTGATTGGGGAATGATCAGCCATGATCACATTGAATGGCGGTGCTGACTCGAAGGGCCGAATGGCCTACTCCTGCACCTATTGTCTATTGTCTATTGACTGTACATGATCACAATCACATGTATGTTACTGACGTGTTGACTCTCCCCGCAGACACACGTGCCCGTCTGGCTGCAGAACACGCATGTGTACTCGTGGCCGAGAGACAGCAAGCGTATCCTGCTGCGGCTGCTGAGGGTGGAGGAGTACGTGGCCCCCCCCATCGGGCAGCTGCCCACCATCCGCGCCGTCCCCATCAAAACCCTCTGAGTGGCTCCACCTGTCCACGGAGCTCCCCTACCCTCCCCTCCCCTCCCCCCCAACGTCAGGGAGGTTGGGCAGCCCGCCCAAAGTGGACGTCACGCAGGTGGCTGAACAAGGGTGCTGACCCGAAACTTCGCCCATCCGTAAGCCGTCAAGAGTCAAGAGTGTTTTATTGTCGGTGTGTCCCAGATAGAACAATGACATTCTCATCTGGAGCAGCGCAACTCAATGTGACATTGGGGCAGTTCGGTGGTGCAGCGGGTAGAGTCGCTGCCTCACAGCGCCGGAGACCCGGGTTCCATCCCGACTACGGGTGCCGTCTGTACGGAGTTTGTACCTTCTCCCCGTGACCTGCGTGGGTTTTCTCCGGGTGCTCCAGTTTCCTCCCACACTCCAAAGACGTGCAGGTTTGTAGGTTAATTGGCTTCTGTAAATTGTAAATTGTCCCTAGTGTGTGTAGGGCAGTTTTTTAGTATATGTGGTTATCGCTGTTAGCGAACAAAGATCTTGAAGAAATACAAAACATTGCTAAAGTTCTCAAAGGTATTTGTAATGCACAAAATATCGACATGAATATAGAGTCTGTAGCTTGTTTCGGGTATGCACCAGTGACCTCAGCTGAGGTAGAAAGAAGATTTTCACAACTGAAGCATATTCTGACTGACAAACGACATAGTTTAACACCAGATAATTTGAAAAAAATGCTAGTAGTAGTACAACAAGGCACCTTTGGTCATTTAATGTAATATACCTTGATAATTAGCATTTTTAACCATATTTTGGTGGTGGAAATACGTGCCTTTTTATGCATTTTTTTTGTCAATAAATGCCTTTTCGTGTCTTTTTTTGTAATTTTATGATGCCATTTTGCCTGCCTATTTCAGAGTTTTAGCTCCTAAACACCCTGGCCCTATCGATTACATTTGTGCAACTAAGGGGAATAAAACAGGGAGATGCCCTAACAGGATAAATGAAAATCTTTGTAAATAAAAATAACATGGGTAAATAAAACTCATTGATTTCATTAACGTCACCACTAACTTCCACCCTGCCTTCACATTCACCTGGACTATCCCTGACAACCCTCTCAAGGGTGGTGGGTGTACGGAACGCGCTGCCAGAGGAGGTAGTTGAGGCTGGGACTATCGCAAAGTTTAATAAACATTTGGACAGGCACGTGGATAGGACAGGTTTAGAGGGATATGGGCCAAATGCAGGCAGGTGGGACTAGTGTAGATGGGACATGTTGGTCAGTGTGGATCAAATGGGATGAAGGGCCTGTTTCCACGCTGTATCACTCTGAGACTTTCCCTTTTCCTCATCTCTGTCTCCACAGGGGGCAGACTATTGACACGTCCACTACAAACCTACCAACAGTTATCTGGACTACACTTCTTCCCACCCTGCCTCTTGAATGAATGAATGAATAAGTTTATTAGCCAAGTATTCACATACAAGGAATTTGCCTTGGTGCTCCGCACACAAGTGACAACGTGACATACAGTGACAGTTAGGAATGACCCATAAAACATTAATAATAAAACATTATCAATTAAACATGTGAATTAAATAAAATACCAGATCAAAGGGAGGCTACAGATTTTTGGTTATTGAGTAGAGCAACTACTCGTGGATAAAACTGTTTTTATGTCTGGCTGTGGCAGCTTTGACAGTCCAGAGTCGCCTTCCAGAGGGAAGTGATTCAAAGAGTTTGTGGCCAGGGTGAGAGGGGTCAGAGATGATCTTGCTAGCTCGCTTCCTGGCCCTTGCAGTGTACAGTTCATCAATGGAGGGAAGGTTGCAGCCAATAACCTTCTCTGCTGATCGGACGATTCGCTGCAGCCTCCAGGTGTTGTGCTTGGTAGCTGAGCCAAACCAGACCATGATGGAGAAGGTGAGGACAGACTCTACGATGGCCGTGTAGAATTGGACCATCATTGCCTGTGGCAGATTGTGCTTCCTCAGCTGCCGCAGGAAGTACATCCTCTGTTGGGCCTTATTGACTGGAGTCGATGGTAGCCCCCCAGTTAAGGTCCTTGGAGATGATGGTTCCCAGGAACTTAAAAGACTCCACAGATGTGACTGTGGTGTTGTTGATGGTGAGTGAAGACGCTATACCCTACTTTCAATTCCTCCGTCTCTGCCGCATCAGCTCCCAAGACGAGGCTTTCAATACAAGGACATCTGAGGTGCCCTTGTTCTTTCAACGTGGTTTCCTCCCAGCTGTAATAAATGGGCCCCTCACCTGCATCTCCTCTGTCCTGTAGTTCTGCTCTCATTCCAGCTTGCCCCAGATGCAACAAGGTTCCAGTTCCCTCGGTCCTCACCATTCATTCCCCTAGTCTACACATCCAACACATCAATCACTGACATTTCCATGGGCGACGTTTTGGGTCAAGACACTTCTCAACCCGAAACATCGCCCATTCCTTCTCTCCAGAGATGCTGCCTCACCCGCTGAGTTACTCCAGCATTCAAAGTCTACCTTCGGCTTTACCAGCGTCAGCAGTTCTTTTTGTTACACGCTGATCATGGGAGACCCCTTCCACCCCAGCAACCGACTGTTCCAGCTGCTACGGTCAGGCAAACGCCTCCGTTGCCATGCTGTGAGAACGGAGAGGTTGAGAAGGAGTTTCTTCCCGGAGGCCATTAGGACTGTAAACTCCTATCTCTCCAGGGACTAACTTTACTGTTGTGTGGTGTCATTTTTTTCTCTTACTTCCCCCCCACAAATATGTAATATGTGAATATGAGATTCTGTTCCATTCTGTTTGGAGTTTGTTTGTTTGTTTGTTGCACAAGTCCGCGAGCATTGCCACTTTTCATTTAACTGCACCTCATATGTGTATGTGACGAATAAACTTGACTTGACTTGACATATCCATGGTCTGCAAAGTTTACTTTAGTTTAGAGATACAGCGTGGAGAAAGGCCCTTCGGCACCCGAGTCCGCGCAGCCCAGCGAATACCCCGCACATTAACACTATCCTACACGCACCAAGGACAATTTACAATTTTATACCAAGCCGTTTAATCTAAAAACCTGCACGTCTTTGGAGTGTGGGAGGAGAGCAGAGCACCCGGAGAAAACCCACGCAAGTCACGGGGAAAACGTACAAACTGCGTACACACAGCGCCCGTAGTCAGGTTGGAAGCTGGGTCTCTGGCGCTGTGAGGCAGCAACTCTACCACTGCTACACAAAAATGCTGGAGAAACTCATTGTGGTGCAGCAGCATCTATGGAGCGAAGGAATAGGCAACGTTTCGGGCCCAAACCCTTCTTTAGACTGATGGACCACCCATCAGTGTGAAGAAGGGTTTTGGCCCAAAACGTTGCCTATTTCCTTCGCTACATAGATGCTGCCGCACCCGCTGAGTTTTTCCAGCATTTTTGTCTACCTTCGATTTTCCAGCATCTGCTGTTCCTTCTTAAACTCTATCACTGAGCCACGTTAATGTCTAAATTGGTTGGCAGACAGGAAACAAAGAGTAGGGATTGTTCAAGCAGGAACTGCAGATGCTGGAAGATCGAACGTACACAAAATTGCTGGAGAAACTCAGCGGGTGCAGCAGCATCTATGGAGCGAAGGAAATAGGCGACGTTTCGGGCCGAAACCCTTCTTCAGACTGATGGGGGGTGGGGGGGGAGAAGGAAGGAAAAGGGGAGGAGGAGGAGCCCGAGGGCG